>NW_010341255.1:0-4745 GCF_000700745.2 Antrostomus carolinensis
AGCGTGGCTGCAGCCCAGCATCCCTAGCAAAAGCAGCGCTGGGTCACGGAGGGAACAGCCCCAAATTCCCCTTTGCAGAGAGGCGCCTGCTCAGCATGTGAACTGGATACCTGGCTGTTGCAATCATAGCAGCTTTACTCATGAGGGCAGGGTGGGAAGGCTGAGGCACACGCCAAACCGGTTTCTGCAGCTTGTGGGGTGAGAAAGCCGCCTCCTGCTCTGGCCAGCCCCAGCCCCACGCCTGGGAAGCCACAGCTTGCCAGATGTGGTGCAACAGGCGGCAGCTTTCGGGCTTGTGTTTGGCAGCCCTTGTTGTGCCTTGGGTGCCTTGTTTCCCATCCCAGCTGGTTTTGGGGGTCACTACCAAATGCATTGTTCTTAGAGCAGGAGGTTCCCTCCAGGAAAGAGCAAGAGTGTCAAGGAGTCATTGGGCTGATTTGTCTGTCCCTGTCCCCCACAGACCTTGTACTCACCAAAACCACATGATTCTCCTGTGATTTCCACCTGTGCTTTATGCTCTTCAGAACTCCTGCCTTCCCCACGATGTGCTGCAGCTCTTATCTCCTGCTCTGGCAGCTTTGGACTTCTTGCTGGGATAGAGGAGGAAAACCATTGTGCTTCCACACAGGAGAAGGTGAGCTTGGGTTGGGCTGGAGCTACTCGGCATTTCTGGTTTTCTCCTGCCAACAGTGTCCCAGCAGAGGCCTGGTATTTACTGGTTACCCATGCTGGCACTCCTTTGGGTGCTGCTGTGCTCTGCAGGGACAGTGTTTCCTGATGTGCTGTGCCTTAGTGACCTGCCTAGTGCAAACGGGCTCGGAGGTGGCAGGTAGTTCCACAAAGTGGAGGACACCACAACTCACCTGTCCCAACAAGGGCACCCCTCTGAAGCAGCCAGCTGGCAGCTCAGAGGATGTCATAGCCTCGTTGCTCTGCTTTTGAAGCCTCTGAGGGATTTGGTTGTAGTTGTTAGGGTGGTTATAGACGTGGTGTATTCGGAGCAGTGCACTGAAGGTTATCAGGGTTAGATTTGTTCAAACATGAAAGTCTAGCGGGGGCAATTCACAGTGTTTATTTGGTGCACCGAGGCTGCACAGTTCACTCTCACCAAGCACCCCCTGAAACTCTCACCATGCTGGGAATGAAAAAGGGAAAAGCTCCCATAGCCTCTGTGAGTTACTAGCTGGGAAATTCAGAAATCCTTTAATAAATAAATTATATGAACGCTTTATTCATTTAATTGAATTTTTGTGTGTGTGTGTGTGCTTGCGAAAAAGTGTAAAAAAAATTGTGTAAAAGTGTAAGAAAAGTGTAAAAAATGTAAAGCTTCACAGAGCTGTTGCGGGCTAAAAATAAGGAGGCACTACCAAAATGTAAGGAGGTGGCAAACTTTCCAGGAATAAAAAAGGGCAGCCTGCTTTTTGATGCTGGAAATCAATTTATGCGGTGTAGTAAATGATTTAGATTGTCACATGAAAGCCACTCCAGCCACGCTGCTGTGTGTTTATTAGAATGAGGGTATTTTTGCCATTTCTTGTGGGAAGCTCTGATTTTTTTTTGGCTCAGAAGCAGCAGGGAGTGTTTCGGTAGCAGGGAGCGCTCGGTGCGTGGCTCACAGCTGCAGAACTGGTCAGGAAAGATCTGATTAAACATTTCTGAGCCGAAAAGCATCAATGCATCAAAATCCCGATCATCTGCAGGAAAGGACCTGGCTCCCTGAAACTTTTATTGGGAAGATTTTTTCAGCATGTGTGTACATGCACAGGGGGGGGTGTGTGTGTATGATTCTCCTCCCCCTCTACTCTGCCCTGGTGAGGCCACATCTGGAATATTGTGTCCAGTTCTGGGTCCCACAGTTCAAGAAGGACAGGGAACTGCTGGAGAGAGTCCAGCACAGAGCCAGCAAGATGATGAAGGGAGTGGAGCATCTCCCTGCTGAGGAAAGGCTGAGGGAGCTGGGGCTCTTTAGCTTGGAGAAGAGGAGACTGAGGGGTGACCTCATTAATGTTTATAAACATGTTAAGGGTGAATGTCATGAGGATGGAGCCAGGCTCTTCTCAGTGATGCCCAATGGTAGGACAAGGGGCAATGGGTGTGAGCTGGAACACAGGAGGTTCTGCTTAAACTTGAGAAGAAACTTCTTTACAGTGAGGGTGACAGAGCCCTGGGACAGGCTGCCCAGGGAGATTGTGGAGTCTCCTTCTCTGGAGACATTCAAGACCCGCCTGGACGCCTTCCTGTGTGATCTCATTTAGGTTCCTGCTCTGGCAGGGGGATTGGACTGGATGATCTTTTGAGGTCCCTTCCGATCCCCGACATTCAGTGATTCTGTGATTCCATACTGGTGCAAACACTATGCATTTGTCGTGGAAGAGGTGGCTTTTTCCTTTCAGGGAAAAGCTGGATTGGTTTGAATTTGGATTTGTACAA
This sequence comes from Antrostomus carolinensis, assembly GCF_000700745.2. Lineage (NCBI taxonomy): Eukaryota > Metazoa > Chordata > Aves > Caprimulgiformes > Caprimulgidae > Antrostomus > Antrostomus carolinensis. The sequence continues at coordinate 2,431 of NW_010341255.1, forward strand.
GTATAGGGGATTCTTTTTTTCCCTCCTCAGAAAAGGTTGTAAAGCTCCAGGAAGATAAGATAAAGCAAATGGGTCTCAGATATTTTGGTGTTTTTTCTCCTTGTTTGCATTTTTAGTTAAAGTTGTTGAAGATTTTCAATGGTGGTTGTAAGAGGAGGGTTAAGGCAGCAGAACTCGATACAAAGAACTGCTCTGTAGCTAAATATACAGTGGTGTGGTGGGCAGCACGGGTTTCCCCCAAATCCTGAGGGTTTCCATCAAATCCTACCCACTCCTGGCCCTTCTGTGTTTGTAACTGGGTTCCCAAGCCTCATTTTTACAAATCCTTGGGGACTTCCCTGTGAAGTGCAAAGAGGGCAGGCGGCACGAAGTCTCAGCCACGCGATGACATGGTGACCCGACAGCAGCAGCTCCGAGGCGTTAAAGGGAAAAGATGGTGAGAGGTGACTGCTCCTTGCCAAGAAAAAAGCTTGGATGCAGGATGCTCCTGATCCCACGTGCTGGAGCTGATGGAGCAGGTTTCTTTGGACTTTCAGTTGTCTGGGAAGGCGTGAAGCCTGATCAAAGTGTCTCCTCCTGTTGCTGTCTCTTGTGGGCTCTCGTTGTCTGTCGAGAGCTGGTTTCATGCCACGGCCGTACCCTCGGGTGGGTTCGTAACAGCACAAGGCCTGTGCACGGCAGAGACTGCAATCAATCCCTGGCTGGGCACCTGGATAGAAATGGTGAAAATGCCATCAAGTGTGGAATAGACGAGCAAATGCAAGGTGATAATTCATGGCAGGATGCAGGATGATGATGCAGAATAAGGAAATGAATTTTCCTCTTCGTAGTGCATGAGCCATCGGTTATTGAATGAAGATTTATTTAATGTTGGAACTGGATGATCTTTAAGGTCCCTTCCAACCCAAACCATTCTATGATTCTAAGATGAAATGAAACTGAGCAAGGGCAGCGTTACTTTCTGCAAGGTGAACCTCTGGGACTGCCTGCCACAGGATGCCAGGGATGCTGAGAGCTTACCTGGATCCAAAAAAGAAGTTAAATTACATAAGTAGCGAGGTGCTGGGCTGCCAGAGTCCTCCTTGCTTTTTAAAGTGGCTGAAATTAGAAGGACTTTTCCCCAACAGCCTTTCCCCCTAACCTTCCTCGTTATCCCTGTGTCCACAGCTTACCTTGCCAAGTCTTTGGGCTCCATCACATAGTCAGCCCCACAAATCAGGCGAAGGAGGAGGTGGCCAAAGGACAAGGTGGCCAAAGGACACGGTGGCCAAAGAAAGGTTCATCCAGGAGGGAAGGGGCACAGATCAGAAGGAGCAGGGGGGACCCAACGCCTGCTGGCAGGCACGGATGTTTTATTTTGCAGGTTCCCTTGCTGGTGGGAGGAGGGATTCAGCACAGAGAGGATCTGCTCTGTCTATGCTGCTCTAACTCTGAGGACTCAGAAGGTTGCCTCCTGGCATGCTTTTGGACTTTTAATAAGCACTGCTCGTGGTGTAATTTGCTGTCAGGTCCCACGACCCCAGTCCCCCCTTTGGTTAGCAGGGAGCGGAGCAGGCAGCCTCTCCTGGGATAATGGCTCCGTGGCTCGGGAGCGCCCTTGTACAACCTCCCTGTCACGCCTAAATGGGAAGCAGCGGCACAGAGGACACATCTGCGCTCTGGGATGAGCAGAGGGCTGCAGTCGTCATTTGCCCGTTGGCTAAAAGGAAGGTGACATTGAGATACAGACAGAGAGAGAAAATATAATTAGGCTGAGAGTCCTTTGGGCAGTTGCTGAGCTGCCAGTTCACTCGGCTCCGTGCGGAGTTCGCACCATGAATTTGAGATGTTTAACCCCGTGCTGGGCTGCAGGTGAACGCCACCGAGGATGGCTTCTCCTTTAGCAAAGAGTTTGCTGGGGAGCAAATGGTTCCAGTGAAAAGCATGGGATTTACTGGGCAGCCAGAGGGTCATCTCCCTGGCTGCATCCCAGGGCTATCCTGCTTTTTTTTTGACCCCCTGGACACAAGGCAGCCTCTGTCTGTGTGATGGGGGTGGTGAGAGCGCACAGACCACGGGCCTCCACGCTCCTTTGGAAATGGCACAGGACCCATTGCAGGCGTATCAGAGAGGGGAAAAAAAACCCACAGGAAGGTGGACTACAATAGAAGGGTTGTCTGATAGGAAACCCCGGACAAATAAAAGCATTTTTTCCCCAGGAAACCCAAACCAGTTCCATAAAACACTGAAAGATGTGGGGGCCACATTTTTTTCCAAGGGAAATGACTGCCTGAAGAAGCTGATAGCTGGGAGTGGGATTTCCCACCCCCGCCCCC
>NW_010341255.1:4811-6215 GCF_000700745.2 Antrostomus carolinensis
GGGGGTCCAGGTCACGGATCTCCAGAGCAGGGAAGTAAAATCCCAAGCCAGTGGCTCAGGAGTAAGGGAAGGGAAATGTTAAATCATTTGTGCACGGGGAAAAGGGGGAATCCCAGTTCATGGGTGAAAAAAAAAGACACGTAGGAGGGAGTCTTGCCTGCCTGGGATATCTCCACTATCATCTCTGCCAACGGGAAGGGGGTTTTTAACCCTGTTTTTTTTCCCTTTGCTTTCTAGTACGCGGCTGTGCTGTGGGCTCACACCCCGCTGGGGTTTCAGGGGCGGGGGTCTCGCTGCTCTCAGAAGCAGAGGGAGCTGCTTCCTCTCCTTTGGGGTTAGATTTTTATTGATTTGGTTTCGCTTGTGCTTATTGTGTTTGGTTTTCGTTGGGCAGGGATTAGCAGTTAGCACTCTTGGCTGTGTTTTGGGATGTTTCCCAGCTCTTCTGACCTTATCTCCAAGCAGGGATAAACCAGAGCAGTTGGGAACCCTGGGGATCTCAGAAGCAGAGGGAGCTGCTTCCTCTCCTTTGGGTTTAGATTTTTATTGATTTGTTTTCGCTTGTGCTTATTGTGTTTGGTTTTCGTTGGGCAGGGATTAGCAGTTAGCACTCTTGGCTGTGTTTTGGGATGTTTCCCAGCTCTTCTGACCTTATCTCCAAGCAGGGATAAACCAGAGCAGTTGGGAACCCTGGGGATTAGTTACCGATATCTGATTGCAGCAGGTCCAGACAGAATCCATGTGAATCATTAATTTTTCTGAAGGAAAAAAAAAACCCAACAAACAACCCCAAACAAGCCCTCTCCTCCTCCTGAGCCCTGTGTGGGTCCCTCACGATTCAGATGTGGGTTATTGCCATCTAAAAATGAACTCGGGCTGGGGCTATGGATGAATGCAGCTTTGGAAATGTCCCTGGTTTGCTTCCATCAGTGATCCCTGGGGATGTGCCTTGATCTCCCCAGGGCTTTGACTGTCCTGAAGCGAAGCTCCATTTTTGCTGCAGGCAGCTGTTGGTGTGAAGGCTTTTCCCCCAACCCCACTGGTGGTGGGGGTGATCTGGCTGGTTTGTTCCCATCTTCTTCCCAGGAAGGGTCTGACTTGTAAATCCTGGTCCAAGTGGAAGAGAGAAGGGATGAGGCACCGCAGCGGTGCTGGGACAGCCAAGAGAAGTGATGACTGACTTCAGCCTGTGCTTTGAGGAGACCCTCATCTCACCAACTCTCCTATCCGGAGGGTTTTCCACCTCTTTGTTGCAGCTGGCCTTCCCCCTGGGGCCTGGGCCACACATTTGGTGACAGTGAGAGGCTGGTGGGGAAATGGGGACGGGAACAGGCGCCGCTGTGAAACAGGATCTCGTTAACCACATCCTCAGCCCCACCGCCACCGCCGCCGCCGGGGCAGCCG
>NW_010341256.1:0-901 GCF_000700745.2 Antrostomus carolinensis
CCGACACACTGGTGTGTGCCCACTCAGTGTAGCTGTCCCCGGGAGGGAGCAGGCAGCTGCCCGCAGTGGGGGAACGCTCTCATGGCACAGGTCCACCCCAAACACTGCTGCCCAGCTGGGACCAGCGCATCAGCCGTCCCAGTAGCCCTGCCTCAGCCTCCCTCTGCCCCCATCCCCTGCCTGCACTCCTGCCTGTTGCCCACCACTCTGCGGGTCCCTGCGGTGAACTGGGGACCTTGATGCCAGCACCTTCCCCTGCCGCTGTGTCCATCTCCAGGGTCCTCCCCAAACCCCCACAGGCTTTGCAGCCGGCAGTCTCAGTCCCAGCTGGCGGCCCATCCATCGCGCCCGCCGGGCCTGGCACACCATTAACATGAAAGATTTCTTTGCACTTCGCCGGCACCCGGCCTGCACCCTGGCAGCAGGTAATTAAAGCAATAATTGCTGCTGATCGTGATGGCCTAAAGGAGGAAAGGGTGGGTGTTGGAGGGAGGGCAGAGGATGTCCAGCTGTGTCCAGGAGAGCCTGGGGGTGCCAGCCCTGCCAACCACCCCGCATGCAGGGGTCCCTGCTGCTGGCACTCTGCTCTCTGCAGGACACGGGGTGGGGGAGCTGGTCTGAGACTTTGAGCTGGGCACCATCCTGCTGGGTGAGGTTGGCTCTGAGCCGTTATGAGCCAGTGCTGCCCCTGGGAGACCCCCAGTCAGGGGCTGCGGCATCTCCTAGCCCGCAGCAGCTCCAGCACGCATCTGGAGCACCTGGGCATGGGCCAACACTCTCTCTGCACCCGCCTTCCCACCCCGTGCATCCCCCAGCTGGTGATGCCAGCCAGGTGGTGGTGCCAGTGCTGGCCAGGCAGGGAGCCAGGAGGGTCGGATGCCAACGTCAGGCAGCACAGCCT
>NW_010341257.1:0-1509 GCF_000700745.2 Antrostomus carolinensis
AAAAGTAAAATAAAATTAAATTTAAATTAAAATTTTAAAAATAATATAACATAACCTAAAATAAAGTAAAAGCTGTCTCACCGCAGCATGGAGGAAGGCACAAGAGCGCCTGTATTTTAGCCTCCTCCCATTACGGTTCTTGTTGAAACTTTTATTTTTGAAGCCAAAATATTCAACGTTTGGCCTCGGTACAAACAGATCATGTAAAAAAAAAAAGAAAGCAACTAAAGGCAGCGCCTCAGCCTCCCAGCGAAGCAGGATGGTGCTTATTTATTTCTTCCATGACAAACGCAGCCCGTGCCAAGCGCAATCGTGCTCTAAGAGCTGCTCGACCAGTCCCCAAGCGCTGGGGAACAACACGCGCCGGCCCCACCTCCGCCGCCTCCCGCCGCGGGCCCCCGCGCCTGGTGACGGGCTGGAGGACGGGGAAGGGCTGGGACTGCAGGTGACAGAGTTCCCTGTACTCCAAGGATGTCCTTGGTGGCCTGTTGATGGCTTCGGTGGCCTCAGGATACAGAGTAAAGTTAAATATAGCAGTGGTGATGGTCTGGAGACACCAGTGAGATCCAGCTGCTCCTTCACGAGCTGTACGTAAGATGTTCCTCACCCTGAATGAGAAGTTCATTTGAAAGCTCTGAACTATCACGATAAAATCCACAAGCACAAACTCTCTATAATGGGAGTGATGCAAAGAAGAAAACTTGGCCATCACATCATTAAGGACTTCCACGAAGGAGTGGTCCTTTGCACCCAAAAAGTTACTGCAACTGAGTGGTCACCATCGGTAGAAGCTGGTGGGTCAAAGTGTGACCTCTGCCACCCTTGTGAAGCCACCCTGATTCCACCGCACATGGCAGAGATGCTTCTGCACAGGAAAATGAGGCACCTCCATCCTGGTTGGGGATCAGAGGACACCACAGACAGCACCAAGCAAGGGGCAGAAGCATGTTGCCTCCAGCAGGACTTCTTGATGGTCACTGGTCCTCGCAGGACCAAGGGAAGAGAGATGTGGTGCTGCTGGAGGCAGCAGCTCTGACGAGCGCTTGGGCTGCGGAGCGAAACGACTCGCTGGGGAAGAGGGACATGTTTTGCACACCAGGTTTTTCAGAGTAGAAGAGGTGTCCACCCACACTGTGGACTTCTGGGAATACATTTCCAACAACGTTCTGTCCTGACGTCTAATGTGTGTGGAAATTTGGAAGTCTTGAAGCAACTGGGTACCAATGCAGGAACCAGCACCCAGCAAATCAGAGCAGCTCCTTTCTAGCTGGACTGACCACTGACTTTAGTTCAACCCATCCCAAATCCAACCCAAACCCACCACCACCACCACCACCACCAGCAGCTCTACACTCGGACACCCATCACCACCACCTCAGACACCACCACCAGCCTTGCTGTGACAGGGCCAGCACTTGATGGGACAGCCCGTCCCTGAGGTGCCGCTTTCACCCTCCTTCTCCCCCGGGCTGGCGTCCCTCCACCACCACTTCCTGCACGTTGCTTCAG
>NW_010341257.1:1544-7257 GCF_000700745.2 Antrostomus carolinensis
CAGAACCCAGCCCTTCTTGCACAGTCGATTCTGCAGGAAGATCTCAGCAGCTGCCAGCCAGATGATGTCCTTTGTCCCCCTTCACCAGTTCCTTGGTGAAAGGCTGGAGCCAGAAGTGACCTAGCCCCAGTGCAGATGGCCACCAAGGCCTCGGTGGGGATGTATCCAACGTGGACCTTGTCTTTTGTAGGTGCATCATAATGCGCATCTTCCTTGCTTGCTGCTGCTCTCAGCTATGAGGAAGCTTCTCCTCCCTGAAACCGTGAAGCTCCTGCAACAAAATGTTCCCGGTCACCTGGCAGAGCAGCTGGCTGTCACACAGCCAAGGAACGCTCGAGCAGTTGAACAAGGTTTAGTTTTTAGAGGACAGCTTTAGCCCTACAGCACGCTACCGTGGGGACCACCAACGTCCTCCACAGCAGAGCCAGTGGCTTTGCACTAGCTCAGGGCACACATGTCCCCGCTGCAGCCCCTTGGTGCCTGGGTGATGATGGCCAAGGGCCACCTGTGACCAGCGGTCTCAGGTCACAGGTAGGACAAATACAGACCAGGTGTTTTTTGCCAAGCTGGTTTGTGACCGGTGGTGGCCAGAGGATCCTATTGTTGGGCATGAAGATGGAGATGCCATAGGTAGTTCCCAGAGGATCCCATCAGTGGGGATGAAGGTGGGGATGCCATAGGTAGTTCCCAGAGGATCCCATTGTTGGGCATGAAGATGGGGATGCCATAGGTAGTTCCCAGAGGATCCCATTGTTGGGCATGAAGATGGGGATGCCATAGGTAGTTCCCAGAGGATCCCATCAGTGGGGATGAAGGTAGAGATGCCATAGGGTAGTTGGCAGAGGATCCCATCACTGGGGATGAAGGTGGAGATACCATAGGGTAGTTGGCAGAGGATCCCATCACTGGGGATGAAGGTGGAGATGCCATAGGTAGTTGGCTGAGGATACCATCACTGGGGATGAAGGTGGAGATGCCATAGGGTAATTGGCAGAGGATCCCATCACTAGTTCCCAGAGAAGCAAGGATAAGCTGCAGTTTTTCTTGCCCTGTGCATGACTTGGTCAGCTACGGCTTTTCAAGCAACAGCGGAGAAGCAAATGAGACGTGAACATCCCATCCATGATATTTGGTGAGGTCAGGGTTTGGTGTTCGTGTTCAGCCCTGTCTCCCAGGAAAGGCTGGAGATGGGATGGGGGTAGCCTCAAGGGCCATGCTGCTCTTGCTCTTGCTGCTTTGAGCAGGGGTTGGGCCAGGTCATCTCCAGATGGTCCCTCTTGTTATTCTGTGATTTGATAATCTTGAGAAAACTATAGAAGCTGGTTCAAAGGTTCTCCATGTAGCAGCACCCAGTAAGACTAAGCCTTCAAACAACCTGGTCACCAGCCTGGGTACAAATTAGCCCCTTTGGAAAATGTGAATCTCAACTGCTCTGTCTTTCCTGGACTGGAGACTGATCTTATTTGAGATGCTGAAGTCAGTGGTGCCTTATGGCTACCAAGTGGTTGTTTGAAGATAAACTCAGCTCAACACCTACCAGCCAGGAAGGTGGTGTTTGCTGCTCTCCAAGGGAAACACAAGGCATTCCCAGTGAAAGGCAGCGGTACTTGGGGATTCAAACAACAGGCATGTCCTTCCACGTAGCCATTCCTGCAGCCTGGAATCGGGCAGTCTCCACCTGAAAAAAACAAGTGCTTAAAGTAATTCCCCATGGCTCCTTCATTTATCCTTCCCTCTCCCACTCTCCACCTTCATCACGCCCTCAGGAGAAGAAGCGGAGCCTCCTGGGAGCGATACAGCAGCACATGGAAGAGGTTCCTCTGTATTTCCCGCTCCAGGAGACTGAAGGATTCCTCCGTTCTGCCTCAGACCTGGGGAGACCGAGCAAACCACTGCCTCCATCCTGCTCTCCCTGCAGGTCCAAGGTGGCTTAATGGCTTTTCAATTACAGGGTGTGCCTTCCCATACCACTCCTCCCTTCGCCTGCTGGAGCGAGACCACATCATTCCCATGCAAAGCCCCATGATCTGAACTCTCCAGGGCATAAGTGGATGTTCTTCTGTCAGGATATTCATTTCCTGCTCTGGATGACTACCTGCTCTTGACCATAGGCCACAGCACTGCAATGCTGTCTTCTTCTCTTCCTGGACAGCCCTCTTCCTGCGCTGTGAAAATCAACTCTCGTCAAATTATTACGGTTTCTTTTATTGCCGGGGTGCTACATCAGAAAAGATGCCGAGGTCAGAGGGTTCCGGTCATTATGGCTCTTCAGCCTCTGATTAACATTCAACACCTCTACAAGCTTGATGCCACATCACAGAATTCCCACACGACATCACCAAGTTGCTTTAGTGTCACCAGAGAGGTTTGCTAATAGGGTTTTATTTTTTTTTATATATTTTTTAAAAGCACGACTAGGTAGATCGGCAGAGCTGGGTTCTTGTTAACCTCTCCCCAGATAGAGGCACAAACCACGAATCACAAAACCCAGGTCAGATACTTATTGGATGCACTCAAGACATTGAGCCTTGAACAACGGGGACCTACCCAAACAACCATGAACTCCAAATCACAGGATCCCAGAATGGTGGGGGTTGGAAGGGACCTCAGGAGATCATCACATCCAAGCACCCTGCCAAAGCAGGTTCCCTACAGCAGGTCACACAGGAACATGTCCAGGTGGGTTTTGAACATCTCCAGAGAAGGAGACTCCACACCTTCTCTGGGCAGCCTGTCCCAGGGCTCTGGCACCCTCACAGTAAAGAAGTTTCTCCTCATCTTCAGCTGGAACTTCTGGTGCTCCAGTTTGTGCCCGTTGCCCCTTGTCCTGTCACTGGGCACCACTGGCCCCATCTTAACGATCGAACAACATGTGTTGGCTTGTTGGTTTTTTTTTTTCTCCAACCTGCAGTCACCTTCCCACCTATTCCCTCAGTCCCCAGAGCAAGCACCAGCAGAAAATCTTCTGCATCAGACACTGACACAGCTCTAGGGAAAACAAATCCACCCCTTACCTTCAGCTGCTGATGCTCCTCAAGGTTTTACTGCTGTGGCTCCACTGCAAAAAAAAAAAATAAAATCTTTTGTATTTTTTTTTGGATCCTCCAATGAAGTGCCATACGAAGAGCAAGGAGAGTCCGCAGAAGGCTCACAGCCACCCAAAACCCAAGACAACAAGGGCTGCTGCTGCGTGAGGGAATTCGTTACCTCCTTGAAGACACCTGCCTAAGCAGCAGTCTCGGCGGTGAAGCTGTGCTTCGAGTTTCAACACTGGAATAACCCTGTGGGGTCTGGGATGCAAGTGCTGGTTTGGATGGGATGTCACGGACGCTTTCTCATCATCTTCAAACCACCTCCAAGAGTTACCAGGGGGTTGTATCATGGCAGAGTCACCTCCCACCATCTCCCTGCCATGGAAGTGCCAAGCGATGACGGGCTGGAAACACAACCCAAGTCTCCATACAGCGCTCGTTTTGAGCCGTCGAGGTTGTACATGGAATGCTGGTTTGGAGGGCGATCTCTGTCTCTGTGGTGAAATGCACATACCATGAGATGGAGCTGCTGCTCTGGTAAAGGTTCCTCATGAAGCTGCAATAATTAGGGGAATTTTTTTTTTCTCCTTCCCTGAAGTCAAGGAGCAGGGAGTCACTCACACCAGTCCCAGTCCCTCACCAGTCCCAGTCCCTCACCAGCACTCCCACAGCTCTGACAGCCACCTCCTGGGACAGAGCCCACCCCACCTCCCACCCCAGCCAGCCTGTCCTGCCCTCCCAGACAGGACATAAGCACGTTTCCCTTTGTTTTCAGCTCCACACCTCGTTTTTTTTCTTTGCATCACGAAGGGCTGGCTCCTCACCCGTGATTCAAACGACAGCGATGACTCACTAGACTGCAGCGCTTTCCAAGGCAAAGCATTTCACGCATGTCACCGGCACGCTAGCCCGTGTTATGAAATAATCTCTCCTTGTGGCACATCTCCTCCCCATCGCCGTGTCCTTTGCAAAACCAAAGGGCTGGAGTTTCCACCCTGCGAGGGCACCGAGTGCAGAAAGGGGATTTGGTTTTAAATCACACATCTTTGCTTTGTGTGAGGAACGCAAAATGCCAGTGCCGCGTAGAGTTGCAAACCCGGCTCGTGTGAACCCAGCCTGCTGGTCTTCTCAGGAGGTTTTCATTAAAAGGCAACAAAAATCTAAAGTTTCATGTTGGCCCATAAGTTTCCAGGTGCTGGAGAAGGAGGCTGAAAGGCTGGTAGAACCTCATCTCCCAGCCTTGTGCATCCCAACCCCGTGTCCACCGTAGGGGACGCCGGGAGCTGTCGCTGGAGCTGCAGCCCCTGGTTTCCCCAAGAGCAGCAGGGGAGGGGGCTGCAAAGGGGCTTGAGAACAGGGGAAGGGTGCACCACATGGCTGTCTCCACCGCTTTAGCGCTGCATCCTTCATTCCCAGGCCAAACTGGGACAGAGTATGCAGCTGACTCTTCTCCCTGGGTTGGGATGGTGTTTCCATTCCCAGGCCAAACTGGGACAGAGGATGCAGCTGACTCTTCTCCCTGGATTGGGATGGTGTTTCCAATCCTCACGTGTTGTGTGTCCCTGACCCTGCCTGTCTTTCTCCCCGCAGGAGACCAGGGACAGCGGGTCTCTCAAAGTTGTGCACTTTGGGCTGGTGTGACCGAGTGTGGGATCCCCTTGGCTGCCAAAGCAAAGAAGGGGAAACCTCACCCAGGTGGCAAAGTTCACAGAAGGTCCTTCAGCGAAATTCCAGCCGTCCCTGGATCCAGCCACCAGCAGAAGATGAAGCACCAGCCTTATAAAAAGTGCTGCCCTGAGACCTCCAGATTTTTTCTAGGTTAGGACAAATGTGTCCATGAGGAACTGTCCCATGTTTGCTTACGAGGGGCAATTTGGTGACGTTTTCATTGTGTCCTTCAAAGGGATGAAAAAAGCGAGTAGTTGCAGATCCCCATTTACCGTACAAATGCAGTGCTGAAAAATTTGGGGAGGGGGTTATTGGACAAATCCATCAACTTCACGGGGGGGGAAAGTCTGTAATTCTCCGTGTATTATATATTTTAACAATCTCCACTTGGAAGCAGATTTGAATTTCCACTTAAGGCTCTGAAAAACCGTCCTATTGAGATACCAGCAGATAAAATCTTCACTCAGGATACTTCTGTGAAAGAGCAGCCTTTCACAGTCGGCAGCGTTTTGCGAAGAATGCTCTCAATTTTCATATCTAGATGTATCATCTGAGTTGAATAACCATTATTTTGCTTTGTAAAAAAAAAAAAAAAAAAGAAGGCACAGAGCCTCTTAACCATCATTCCATTGGAGTCCAGATTTTAATCTGCCGCCTCTAACCACGAAGAGAAAATGTGCTGGAAAGGTAACGCAACCTGTGCCGGGTTTTTTTGTCACGGGGAGGAGAGCGATGAGCATCATCACGGCTCTTTCTTCCTGGGTGCAGAATTTTCTGCTCTACTATAGGCACACTCGTGGGTTAAGCTTGATCTTTTAGGGGAGCATTGGGTGGTTGCAACCCAAAGTCAATAAACTTCTCAAAATTGGTTTTGTATGGTGAACAAATTTGTACAGTGAACAAATTTGTATGATGAGTGGACTGAAAATAAAAGCACAGTGCAAAAAAAAAAAGTAAAAAATAAAATTAAAAATTTTCCAAATAAAATTTTGGTGCTCACTGTCCATCAGCCA
>NW_010341257.1:7321-10260 GCF_000700745.2 Antrostomus carolinensis
GGTGATTTTTGGTCGCACCAGCAAAAGTCCCAACCCATCTTGGCACTTTATTCCAATCAACACCTTTCCATAAGTACATTCCAAGGAGACTTTTTGCTTTGCAGGTTGAAGGGAGCGAACGGGCTGCAACTCACAGGTGTACAGAGGAAGAGTTTGACGGGGAGGTGGTGGAGTCACCTTCACTGGTGGGATTTAACAGATGGGTAGATGAGGTGCTCAGAGACATGGTTTAGAGGTGGAATTGGTAGTGTTGGGTTTATGGTTGGACTCGATGATCTTCAAGGTCTTTTCCAACCACAATTCTGTGATTCTGTGATTGTGATTCTTGTACGTTCAACAGGGAAAAATTAATAAAGAGCTTTGATACGGAGCAGAGCCGTGCCTGGAAGAGCTCTGCTTCCCTCCCAGCACTTGGAGGGGAGCGCCTCTGTCATGTCCTATAGATTTAAATATAATTTCTGAAATCCACACGATGCAACGACGGGCCGTTCTGCGTCAGACGCTGCGGCGCGTTGCTTGGCCGTACAGCTATTCTGCTGAATTGCAGCCATAGATCTGTCAGTACAAGTGATGGTCTATATGAGGGATTAATCTGACACCAGACAGCGATTCTTAATCCTTCAGTATATCATAATCTATTTACTTTGCATGCTAAGAGGATTTCAGTTTAAAAATATACGGGAAGTGATACTAGAAATGTATGTAAGATTCAGGATGCTGTTTCCTAAAATTGCATTTTTTCATTTGAAAAAGAAAAAAATATTTTTAAAAAAATCCTATTGTGGCTTTCTTGGAAAAGTCCTGTCTATCCTGGACAAAGAGGGGTGGAACTGGACATAGATGTGTGTTTTCCTTTAGTTTTGAGCCCGCTGACCATTTCACCTTCCTCCTTCCCCACCGCTTTTTGTGCTCGACCGTACGACATGAATGAAGATCTCTCCAATGCAGCAGGTTCCTCAGCTGGCAGTTAACACCGGCAGATTTTTTTATTGACAAATCCAAACCAGATTTGGAACCAGCGTGGGGTTTTACCTGCATTAGTTGCTACTCAAAGCGCATCAATTAGCAGCGCCTGGCTAACGCAGCACAGGGAAAAAAAACCACACGTGGTCGGGTGCAATGGCTCCTTGTTCAGTTCTGATCATCTGTTTTCTTTGCACCCTGTCTACAAAATAACTGTAGTAAGACACGTTAGTGGGTACAGCTCCTGAAACTTAAAATTTATAATTTTTTTATAATTTAATTCATGCTTGACCATAACACTTTGAATCCCCCAAGCATGTCCTGCACCCGAATCGATGATAGGCCACCCCAGCATGGCCAGGGACTGCTAAGGGCCTTCAAATCATGGTCTGTCACAGCTCCTGACTGCACTTGGAGGGTTTAAAAGCAAAACTTTCCAAGTTTTGCTCAGATCCTGTGCAACCTGCTCTGGATGTACCTGCTTTGGCAATGGGGGTTGGACTAGATGATCTCCAGCGTTCCCTTCCAACTCCCACCATTCTGGGCTCTTGTGATAACAGCAAACAGATCATAAATTATTGTGGGTCCATGAAGCACCAAGCATAAAAACTAAAGGCAGCCCAAGCTGGGTGGGGTTCTCCCCCTCTGCCCCTCTTTTCCCCCCACTCAGGTCCTGGCCCTTGGCTTGCAGCAGGAAAGCGCCCAGGGCCGTTGGAGCAGGGGATGAAGCTGCTGGCACTTGGACAAGAGGCAGGAGCTTCACCGGGCTTGTGCCAGCATCTCAGCACCACGGCACCAGCCCCTGGGCTGCCAGCAGCACTGTGGTCCAGCAGAAAGTGCTATTTAAAAATAATAAAAATAAATCAATACTAATAGTAGCCGTGCAGCCAGCAGCCTTCTTGCTGGAGACGTCAGACACCGAGTCACCCAGGCAGCTGTTTCACAACCCGGCTGCCCAAAAAAGCCAGGCGATCCCGCCAGCTCCCGGAGCCGCTTTACCTGCCAAGACTTGTGCCGGGGTTGGCAGCACCTGGCCAAGTCTTGGGAGAGCCCACTGTGAGAGAAGTTTGTTCTGATAGAAAAAGGGGGGGTTGTTGGAGCTCCCCCCCCCAAACCCAGGCACGACACTCACCCATTGACGGGTGCAAGTCACGTCTCGCCTGCCCTGCTGGCACCGACCCACGGGTGACGGAGGGAGGACGTGGCCCCAGTTAGTCACCACGCTGTCTTTCCAGGGGGTTTCTACCCCATATAAGAAAAACAAAACAAAAGACCACACAATTTTAGTTGTTTTCCAGCCAACGATGGGTTATTCCCACTCAAGTTGTGCTCATCGACCTTTGAAGAAACTTCAGGGCTGGAAGAAATGCCATGAAAATAAATAAATAAGTAAATAAGTAAGTAAGTAAATAAATAAATAAATAAATAAGCCAGGCACTGAGGGCAAAGCCATTATTTGATGTGATCAAGAGAAGAACCTGCTACTGTGCTCTAGGTCTGCACTGCTGGAACTGGAAATGCCCACAACCCAAATTGTGTGTGTGGGGGGCGGGAGGGGGGAGGAGGGATGCTGGAGAAGTTACTGAGAGCTGCTGGGTGGACAAACTGGGACACAGGCACCCCTCAGGGCCCCAAATCCCAGGGCAGATCCTGGACCCATCAGGAACATGTCACAGAAACCAAGGGAGCAAAATTCCAGCTCCCGTCCCAACTGCCTCCTCCGATGTACTGAGTTAGAGTGAAACACGATTTGTATCGAGTCATTTGGGTGGGAAAAGACCTTTTCAGCTCATCAAGTCCAACCATCAGCCTCACGCTGCCGAGTCCCACTGAACCACGTCCCCAAGAGCCACATCTTTTAAGGAAAATTTTGCGTGTGCAATTTTTTGTTTAAAGAAGTTTAAGTGTTATAAACCTTCTGGCTCTTGTCTCGCAGGTGCTCCCTAATTCGGGAGAGCAACCTCAGTTCACTTTGT
>NW_010341258.1:0-12698 GCF_000700745.2 Antrostomus carolinensis
CTTTTCCAATCCAGGCCATGCTGGGATTCCGATCATAGACTGAATTCAAGATCTCTATTGCTAGAAGTCCTGACCAATTATAAAGAAACTGAGAGCTAAACGTCAGATCTCGGAGAGCAGGAGAGTGCACATTGAACACTGCTGTGTCCTGGGACCCAAGTCTGTATGTGTATGTGCAGGTATATACACAGAGGGAGAGGAAAGAGACAGAGAAAGAAGAAAATCCAGCAGTGGGATGGTTTGCTCCAAAACTGTTTTGCCACTTCCAGAAATACCTGGTCTAATAAAAAGTGCTTCCTCCTCCTGCAAGCCTTCATTCTTTCTCTACCTGAAGTAGCCAGGTCATCGTTTCTGAAATGTGAAGCCAAATTGCTTCTCAGAAGAGCAGAGCTGAGTTCTGGGATCGCGGGTGCAGTTGAAGCGCTCCAGCTATCCGACTGCCTACTTGTATTTGAATCACAAGTTTTGTGCCACGTATATACAAAGGTTAACAAATGGCTGTTAAAACTAAAGACCTCAAAACTAATTATGTGAGGTGCTAAAAAAAAAAAAAAACCAAACCCCTTGCTCTGCTAATTGAGCAGAGCTCATTACTTCTGAAGTAGGAAAGTTTCACCTACACTTGGAGTAAAACACGCAGCAGGTTACACAAGGCAGCAGGCACATTGGAATGGTGACACTTCAAAGGGTTGAGCACTGATTGTTCTCTTAGTATCTGAAGATGGCAACTGCTCAGAGAGAAAATGCAAAAGTTTGGAGTTTCAAGCTTAAATGTGGAATTTTGAAGAGCTGAGCTTTGCGCTGACTGATGAAAGGAGAAGAATGCTGTAAATACAACTTAAAAGTTAACTTACCATATGGTCATAGCTAGAGGTAAATTTCAGAAGTAGCACATGTAAATAGTTTCTTGCTATCTGAACAAATACTTTACATTTTAAGTAAGTCATTTGGTAACTGGTGCAATTGATTTCTGCTTGTAGTCAGTTACTGAATGGTTCTGCAATTCATTTCAGTAGCCCCAGGATGAAACTCTGTATCTGCCACACATATAATCTTCGGTTGACACAGGTTATGTTCATATGGTTAAAAGCAAAGAAAAAAAAAAATAAGGAATGAGCCATCCACCGGGTTCTGCCAGCTACTAAAGGAAATTGCCATCTTAAATGAAGGCGTGTTGCAAAACGTGGAACCGAGTTTGGCATCTTTAATTGGAGGGTGGAGAGAGGTGGGGGTCGGCCTCTTCTCCAAGGTAACAAGGGAAAGAATGAGAGGAAATGGCCTCAAGTTACACCAGGGGAGGTTTAGATTGGATCTGAGGAAAAACTTCTTCACCCAAAGGTCAGTCCAGCATTGGAACAGGCTGCCCAGGGAGGTGGTGGAGTCACCTTCCCTGGTGGGATTTAACAGACAGGCAGACGAGGTGCTCAGGGACATGGGTTAGAGGTGGAATTGGTAGTGTTGGGTTTATGGTTGGACTTGATGATCTTAAAGGTCTTTTGCAACCACTAAGATTCTATGATTCTATTCCAGTGTGCTGTCTGTGCTGGAAGAGCTTTGGAGAGACAGAGAGCAGCCCATGTGGTCCAGAGCCCCTCCAAGTCCTACTGTTTAGCCACGTTGGAGTTACCAAGAGCACTGCAGTGGTGCAGTGAAACACTGCGCTGTACTGGGCTGCAGAAATCTTTTATGATTCTTTTTGCTTGTTACCCAATTGCTTCCAGGTCTATGCAGGCTACAGAAAGTTTCTCTTTAGTGAATTCTTCCTGAAGCCCAGTGAAAGTTCCCACGGTTTTGCTTTCACTTTCAACTGTGGCCGAGAACCAGAAGTACTACAAGCAGGAGAGGAGAACTTCTTGTCCTTAGTACCCTGGTGCTGTGAACCCATGGTCCTCAGGATGACCTCTCCTTTTCAATAGGGAGGTAGTATTTCAAGCCCATAACCCCCTAATAATCCTTCTCCCCGTGGCAGTCACGGAGTGTACGAAATACCAGCCTTAAAAATTCAACCCCTGCAATTTTTACAATGTGTGGTGGTTTCACTCCTTTGGCTGCAGCCAAACAAAGTCGCTCTCTCATTCTCCACCCCTCCCAGGGAGTAGGGAGAGAATTGGAAGGCTAAAAGTAAGAAAACTTGTGGGTTGAGATAAAAGCAATTTACTAATTGCAATAAAATAATAATGATAATAACAGGATAAGCAAATGAGTGATGCCCAGTGCAGTTGCTCACCACCCGCTGACCAATGCCCAGCCTGTCCCAGCCAGTGATCCCAGAGCAAAGACAGTCCCCAAACCACAGAAGAGCGAGAGCCTGAGCGATCCCTGAGAGAATCCCCCCGATTTCCAGTCAGCCCTGGTTCATGTCCTGCCCATGCCAGGGTAGGAGATGGAATATCTCATTGGCAGAGCCAAATGCCAATTTGGGGTTTTGCTAATTACTGCGCTTCCCCCCTCCCAGCCCTTTGCACCTGCAACTCCCCAAACACAATGAGCTTGGGCTGCAGCAGCAACTAATGACATTGGTACCTGATCAACATTCTTCTCATCACAAATCCCACACTGAACCCAGCACACAGCTGCTCCAGCTGCTGAGAAGAACATTAACTGTGTCCCAGCAAAGCCAGGACACAAAGATATAGAACCAAGAAGATATCTCATGGTAAGCACTGCTTGGTGGATCCCCATGGATGCACCTTTCCCATCCCCGACACAGACAGCAAGTAACGTAGAATCCTCTATGACCCATTTTTAGATCCCTTTGTTACCTGTATCATATGCTTGTGTAAAAATGAGCGATTTCAAGCTGAGCAAAAGCCTGCCAGAGTTGTTACTGGATTTGAGGGAATCTCTTTTTCAGCTCATACAACAAATGTATTTTCTGCCTTTGATGAGACCCAGATTAAGCCTTAGTCTATGGGCAGGATTGTAGAGGGACTTTGAACCCCCACGGTGGGCAGAACATCCACAATTTGACAGGGGACTTTTCCTTCTCTAGAAGCACTGCAGAAACTTCCCAAAGCCAAAGAGAATTCTCAGTCTTGCCCTTGCCTGAAGGATCTTTTTTATGGCATCAGAGCAAGGGAAAAGCGCAGCCTACAGGGCTTGAGTCAGGAGAGTTACCACTTGTACCATTCATCTTTCTAATGCTAATTAAGTACAAGACAGTTTAAGATGAATTTTTATGTACTTCATGGAAATCAGCTAATGGCTCAGAACCACAAAAATTAGAAAAGAGAAAATCCAACTCAAGATAGTCCCATTTCTGTGTGAATGAATGAGGGACTCTTAGATGACCCAAGATTTTTTTCACTTACAGTGCATAGTCCCAGACTGCATTTCTGCTCTACCTGGAACCTTCTTTCTGAGTACAAGCAGGTCAGAATGGATGTGTTTCAAGTGGGGATCTTGCTCAAGAGAAGTTGTTTTAAAAAGACAGCTTACCTGAGAAACGGACTTTAATAACTCGGCCACCATACGCTTCCTACGAGGCTGTGCAAGGGCATGTGCAAATTGTCCCACGGCTGGAAAGCTGGATGCTGAGATGAGGGCACTGGAGCCAACCGCAGCGTAAGAACCAGATTTGGGCACAGCACTCATGGGTATTCATATCACTCCTGCAAGGAGGCATCGGATTAGGAAGAAAAACCTGATTTTTGCAAGACAAAGGAGGCATTTTCAGCTTGGACTGCTGTGAATCGGTTTAATTTGACCCTGTATACTCAGCCTTCAGAGTTGGCTGTATGTTCCTCAATGTAATGGTCTCTTGGAAGTTTATATGTCAAAATAAGAACAGAGATTAAAGACCCCAAATCTGTTCCCTATTCAGACTCAGTTGAGTTTGTTTTCTGGGCTTCTTTGAGCTGCAATTCAGAAGAAGTTCTCTCTGAAAAGTGCCCGATTCATGTATAAGATCTTCTGGCATCCCTATTTTCAATTGAATTGCAGTCGCTGCAAATGGTCTGATAAAATCAGACAGTCGGATAAGATCAGGAAATCTCTACATTTATTCTCTGATTCCTGAGTGAGCTTGGTTTCATCATGCTGAAGTAGAAGCCAGCGGTTACAAATACTTTCCTTTCCTTTCATCTATTTTTTTAATATTTGGGTTTAAGATGCAAAAATTATAAATGAATTAATCTGCATCAAGTCCAGTCAAGACTTTTGTCTATATAATAATATTATTCATATCTCCATGATTAGCAACAGCTGGAATAAATTTTAGCAAAAATATTAAAATCTACATTGTAGAATAAGCCACATGGAGTCATTGCAGCTTGAGGAAAGTGAACGTTTCCATGAAAGCTACTCAGAAAGGAATATGACTTTTTTTTTTTTTTCAGGTGAATTATTTGGATATTATTTTTGCAAGCAGATGTAGTTTTATTTTACAGCACTTAACTTTCTAGTGCTTATGTTGAACGAACACTCCAGATAAAACAACACTGCAGTAGTTTTTCAGTGCTCCCTTTCTCTCTCCTTTGTTTCTATAGACCATCTAAGCGACCTCACACTGGAGGTAGGGTCAGTTGGTCCCTCTCCAGTGATCCTTGCTCATCAACACTCCTGAGAATCTGTTGTGCACAGGTAAAATATGTTGCAATGCTCCAGGAATGTTTAATAAAAATATTAAGCCCATTTTGAAAGAAAGTGATTATCTAGGTATGGAAGCACCGTAAACACCAGAAGGACCAGTAGAAGTACTGCAAGCACTGTAGGTGGAGATAGCACCTGGGGCATCAAGATGCCAGCACATCTATTTGTTTCCCATCTAAGAAGAACCCAGAAGGCACATTGATATGTCCAGAGTTGGTGTCCCTTTCTCTCCATGTCACTTCAAGTAATCTGGGCTGGGCCACCTGGATTGATGTCTCTGGGTGCTTGGAAGCATTAGGGTGTGAGAGTGTGTCCAAATCCTGTTTTGTTTTGGGTAAAATCACAGAATCCCAGAATTGGTTCAATTGGAAAAACCCTTTAAGATCATCGAGTCCAATCATTAACCCAACACTGACAAGTCCCTGACCAACCCATGTCCCTAAATCACCTTTTCCCCTCTATGAGCTCACGTTGGGCTTTGTTACACTGCGGTGGCAGTTGTGCAAAATTAGTATTGAGGCTACAAACCCAGCAATGTTGGAGTGAGGATCCATATGTGCTAAAAACACTTACGCACCTTTTATCCACGTGAATGCAAACTCCTGGCTTGCCTGAGATCTCTGGGGAGACACTGAGAGGAAGCCGTATGAGGAGAGGCTGAAGTCGCTTGGTTTGTTGAGCCTGGAGAAGAGGAGACTGAGAGGAGATCTCCTGGGGGTCTAGAACTTCCTCCCAAGGGGAAGAGGAGGGGCAGGCGCTGATCTCTTCTCTCTGGCCACCAACTCCAGGAGCAGAGGGAACGGCAGGAAGATGTGCCAGGGGAGGGTGAGGTTGGCCATGAGGAAAAGGTTCTTGAGGCAGAGGGTGGTGGAGCACTGGCACAGGCTCCCCAGGGAGGTGCTCATGGCACCAAGCCTGACAAGATTCCAGCGGCATTTGGCCACCATATGCCCTCAGGGACATGGTGTGAATGTTGGGCTTGTCCTGTGCAGGGACAGGAGTTGGACTCCTTGGGGGTCCCTCCCAGCTCACAACATTCTGGGATTCGATGATTCTCTCATATGTGTGGTTTTTCTCAGTGTTCCCCAAAACAAGCACACATGTTTGAGCTCAGGATTTTCAGCTCCTCCCGCTAACAGCAACCACCAGACTCCCTCCATTCAGAGCCTGGGAACTCCATCCCTCTCCAAGGAGATCAGTCTCTCTTGTTTTCTTACGCCCACCCACACTCCCTTCATGTGTTTCAGCTGACTTCTCCTGCCTGATTCCACTCCAGCTTTCTTCTCCGTCAGTAGGAACTTGTAACCTTTGAATTTCTATTGTTAAACAATTAAAAAAAAAAACCAAAAAGCAAATTACTGAGCTTTGCCTAGTTCAGGCTTCAGCCCAAAGCCATCTGCAGTTCAGCTGAAACACTCCTGGGATCCCTGCAATAGGAGTCTGGAAGCTTTCTGGACAGCACTTGGAACCCAGAAGGTGTAGAAATCAAAACAAGCCACAGTTTGAGAACAAATCTAGCGTGCTTGCTGTTACTAAACCTGTTCAGCAATACTTCTCTGGAGTGTTTTGTGTCACCTCTATTAGATCAAAAATTGAATGCCAGACTGCTTAATGACACTTCAGATTCACTTATCTGTGCTTTTTTTACTTTCCATTTTATCTGGAGTAATGCAAAATACCATCTGAATCACACACACAGAATCACAGGGGTTGGAAGGGACCTCAGGAGATCATCCAGTCCAACCCCCCTGCCAAAGCAGGATCCCTACACCAGGCTGCACAGGAAAGTTCTCAGGTGGGTTTGAACATCTCCAGAGATGGAGACTCCACACCCTCTCTGGGCAGCTATAATAATAACAAACAAACCACTCTATTAAACCACAATACTCCTCTGAACTCTTAATTCTTCCTTGGGAAAAGATGGAGAGAGAAAAAATTAATTACCTGAGAGCCGACACCATTTACATCACTATTGCTTAAACAGACCTGCTGATAAAAATGGTGAAAACGTACTGAGGTCGCTCTGAGTAGCTTTAGAAGGGAGAAGACTGGAGAGGAGCCCCCAGGAAAACTCAAGCAGAGCCCAGCTTCCAAGAAGTGCTGCAGAGATCCACACTGTGTAATTTGGGCCCATTTCTAGTTATTTCTGGTTACATCTATATTTACATACATTGACAACTGCGAAGAGGAGAAAAATCCCAAAGACAGGGTGAGTTTATTTTGGCACAAGGCAGGTGACACCTTGATGAAAAGAATAGTCTATGGGTCACCATCCACCCAGCCTATGGGTCACCATCCACTCAGCCTATGGGTCGCCAGCCACCCAGCCTACGGGTCGCCAGCCACCCAGCCTACGGGTCGCCAGCCATTAAAAAATAATTATAAAATTGATATTAAATGAACCATTTTTCCTAGGACCACATACCAAAATATTTTGGGGAGATGAATAAAGATGATACTGTTTTTTGGGGGTTTTTTTGGTTTTTTGCAGAAGGGGATTAGAAGGTCCCAGGGTGCTTTGTCACTGAAATAACCACATCTGTCAGCTGAATTGGCAGAGCTATTGTATCTAGTTTCCAGAAAGAGTTCCTCAGATGCTGAGGTCTTGGATACTTCCCAGAAGATTTGCTCTCTGGACAGCTGAAGCAAAATAAAATTAGCGGGGGTGGGGGGAAGTAGTTCACAGCCACAGCTAGCATTTGCATTTTTTCTGAATATGCCATGGTCCAAAATGTTGATGAGAAAAGAAAGGCTCATGAAGGATGACTTGACAGGAAACATATTTTAATTTCCTTTGTAAAATTTTGCACATTTTTCTCTCTCTGCAGTGGCCACCTTGCTGTTGCTGCCTTTGGAGGTCCATGGGATCCTCCCTATGAGGAAAAGCTACCCCAAGGCATTTCCTTTTTAATTTTGCAAGATGCAGTCAGAGGATCCCATTAAATTTTTTAAATTTGTTTAACTGGCTTCTAACTTTGCAGACTCCTGTCATGCCATAAAAACTGACTGATGAATGACAGGGCCCTGCGAGGTTTGGCTGGGGTGTAATGTGAGCTCCCAGGGCTGGAAACAATAAAACACAATTTTCTGAGGAACTGGGTTTGTAAGGAAAGCGCCTGCCCTGACTTCACCACACCTTCTGATTCTGTTAGCTGCAGTTCAGCGAATCCTGGCTGGATTTGGTTACCTTCTCCATCATTATGATCCCTCTGTTCTCAAAGGCAGGAGAGGATCCTCCAGGTAGCTCAAGGTCATTGAGGTAGAGAGTTGATGAGTGCTCTGCTGGGGTCTTGCTCCACATACATGGGAGCCAGTGTACGGGTCGTGCAATGACACGGCCAAGGCTCTTAAAGAGCAGAATTTCAGATGAATCAAAAGGCAATCACTTCCCTCCCACACTCACCTTCTTTGGAGCTGCCCTATGCTGAAAATCTTCTCTCTTTCCATCTTCTCTGCATTTTCAGAGGACTGTGGGTTGAAAAGAACAAAGAAAGAAACATTAGAGTTCAGCTCTCAGATATCATTGTCACATGCTGGTTTTGGAAACTTAAGTGATGAGATGTACGTGCCACATTTCAGCTCAGTGTCATTGACACAGTCAGACTGTCCTAGCAGAGAACCTTCCTTAAAACTCCAAATACTGGGGGTTTTTTGGCTTTCTAGGTAAAACCAGTCAGATGTGACTCCCTCCTGCAAAATATCCTCACAGGTTGCCCAGGGCAGTGGTGGAGTCCCCATCCCCGGAGGGATTTCAGAGTGGTGTAGACACAGTGCTGAGGGACATGGGTTAGTCGGGTACTTGTCAGTGTTGGGTTCATGATTGGACTCCATGATCTCCTTTTCTCCAGGCTCAACAACCCCAGTTCCCTCAGCCGGGAACTCAGCACACTTGTGCTCCAGACCCTTCCCCAGCTCCGTTCCCTTCTCTGGACACGCTCCAGCACCTCCATGTCCTTCTTGGAGTCAGGGGCCCAGCACTGAACCCAGCACTCCAGCTGCAGCCTCACCAGTGCCCAGTGCAGGGGGAAGAGAACTTCCCTGGTCCTACTGGCCACACTAGAGCCACACTTCTCTAATAGAGTCAGTTATTTCTCTGCTCTAGCCTAGGAGCTACAGCGCACCAGAGAGGCTGGGACAAGGCTTTCCCCAGACTTTCTGCAGCTCTCGTGTAGACTTCTTCCATCTTTGCACTCTGGGATTTTGAGATAGGAGTGAGACGGGACATCACTCCCCTGTCCTCCCACTGCCAACCTTGGGACACAACTATCTGTAAATCAACCCCAGGGCAAAATCCCTACCGAGGAACATGATGGGATATCACGTGGTTACAGCACCTTGCAGCAGCCTGTGCTTGTGTTAGAATCTGAGAAGCAGGAACGCAAACGCCCTTCCAGCAACAGCAGAGGAGATTTGGGGTTGGTTTGGAATAAATGATTGATAGGGTGAAGGCAACTGTGGGGAACAGGTCAAACACAGCTAATGAAAAACACAGCCCCAGTCGTCATCCTGTCCCATCGCCTGCTAACGAGAAGAGTTTAGCAAGAGCTTGTGTGTTGTAAGGCTTAAGGTTATCAGCAGAGCGACTGCAGAGAGCTGGTTAGAATTCATCCCGCATCTCTGACTGTAACCCGGCAATTTAGACAAAAACATGCGCTCTGCAGAGGTCCCTGACACAGACCGTTCTATCATTAATACAGTAACAGTCATAATAAATCACATATCAAGTGTGTTCGCTATTCCGAGGAAAACTTCATTATAATTTCCAAGCTGGCAGCATTTGATTTACTTTTCGCTGTCTCCGAAACTGTATAATTAGTTCCCAAGTTACAACTCCTGCAAAATCTCTGCCTTGTTGGGGGTGGGAGATGTGGAGCTGCAGCTGTAGCCATCACTCTGGCAAAGATGACTTTCCCTTGAGAATATTAATTTTTTATATAAAGATGAAAACCGGGTAGAGTTCCCTTAAAAAGGTGGGGATGCTTGGAAGGGCCTCAGAGGGAGCCTGCTCTGGCACGGCTGAGATGCCTTTGGTAAAAGGAGCTCTCTAGTGCCCAGCTGTAATACTGCAGCTCGGCAAGAAGATGCTGTGAGCGCACAACCTACGCAAGGAGATGTGCAAACGCAAGGCCTAGGTCTCTTCTTGTAGGTACTCAGTGCTAATGAATCACACAGAATCACAGCATGGCCTCGAGTGGAAAAGCCCGTTAAGCTCATTGAGTCCAACCATGAACCCAACACTGACAAGTCCCCGACTGACCCATGTCCCTCAGCACTGTGTCTACACAACTCTTCAATCCCTCCAGGGATGGGGACTCCACCACTGCCCTGGCCAACCCCTTCCAATGCCTCAGAACCCTTGCAGCAAAGAAATTCTTCCTCACATCCCATCTCAACTGCCCTGGACACAACTGGAGCCCATTTCCTCTTGTCCTGTCCCTTGTTCCTTGGTTGAACAGACCCACCCCCACCTCTCTCCACCCTCCTCGAAGGGACTTGGACAGAGCCACAAGGTCTCCCCTCAGCCTCCTTTTCTCCAGGCTCAACACCCCCAGTTCCCTCAGCCACAAGGGAACTCAGCACACTTGTGCTCCAGACCCTTCCCCAGCTCCGTTCCCTTCTCTGGACACGCTCCAGCACCTCCACGTCCTTCTTGGAGTCAGGGGCCCAACACTGAACCCAGCACTCGAGCTGCAGCCTCACCAGTGCCCAGTGCAGGGGGAAGAGAATTTCCCTGGTTCTACTGGCCATGCTAGTGCTGATCCAGGCCAGGATGCCCTTTCACTAGAAGAGCTTCCAGTGTCTCTCCTCATATTTGCATAACCCACCATCATTTTTAATAGCGTTTTGCTGTTTTGGTACCATCCTGGTGGCTGCTGTGGGTTAATATTGCAAGGATGAAAAACGATGCCGTAGTCGAAGCTTTGCCACTGAAAAGCAGTGTCTTGTGTTTCCTATACCCTGCTTCCCACAGCAAGGCTTGTTCTCAAGTAGAAAATAAATTAAGATGTAATCATTAATTAAATGTGTTTCAAAGGCAAGAAATCCCACCCCAGGGCTAAGCTGCTCACCTTTGATCACTGCAGACAAGATGCCGGGGGATTTCTTGTGAGTTACTGTGGGCCAGAGGTTGAAACCTTTTGCCTTTAGATGTGTTCGCAGCAGCTTTTCCTTCTCCCGTTATCAACCTTCATTTTCTGAGCTCAGCTTACAGAGAAGCCGTAGTTTTAGCAGCTGAAAAAAAACCAATTTCAAGAATATAAGCCACAAAGAACAAAGAATCCTGCCAGATTCAGGTCAGTCGTTATGATAATAGGTTTTTTCCCTCTACTTAGTGTTTCAGCTAAGTAAGGTGATCATTAATGATAAATTAATCATGATTAAGGTGATCATTCTCGATAAACACGAAACCTATCAGTACATTACTATGTCTAAGCACCCGATAGAATATCTAAGACACAGCAGCCCATTTGCCCTCGATTTCTGCAAACCTGCAGGCACGGTGGCAATGGCTTGACCATTTTTTCAAAATAAAACAAACTGTTGGTATTTTTAGACCAGAAATCTAAAGCAAAGTGTTTCTTGCCTTCTCAGAAAACTCTTTGTAAAAAAAGTCCTCTGCTGCTTAATCTCAAAAATACAGGTCCCTTTTTCATTGAGATTTGGAAAGGACTGAAAAGGTCATCTTGTCTGAACTCCTGCATAATACAGGGTGGAGAATTTCAGCAAAGTCCATGACTAACTTCAGTTTTATTTGCAGGGTTGGGTCCTTGTAATGCCCAGAGCTCTCACTCCTCACTGTTTGAATTAAACCAAACTACGACAGAGCTTTGGAGAAGAGAGCAGTTCCTGGAATCCCACCACCATTTGTCAGCTAGAACCTGGAATTTTAAACCATATCATCTTCAAAAATGATAAACCAGAATATGTGTAAGCTGTGTTTTAACAAGAAGAATGAAATCCATAATTCAGGACAGCATAGAAAGCACCTGGTTTCATGCTTCATTTCCTTTTTTGAACATAGAGGAGGCTCAGAGAAACATCTGCTGAGCTTCTGAATGGGTTTGGATCAGCTGCAAGTGCCTGTTTGCCAAAAGCAAGTCCAAATCAGACATGAAATCAGGCAAATCTCAGTGATGCTGGGTCAGTTCATTTCCCAAACTGACAGCAAGTCTGGATTGGTGGCAAATGTATCTGACAAAAAAACAACCAAACAAAAACACAAACCAGAAGCTTTGCATGCCCTTTGCAACACAAGATTCCAAAATATCAGACAATTAACCTTTTGGGGTTTCATTTCTGTTTTTCTTTCTGTACATTTATGGATGCAGATTTATGGAAATCCCTATTCGATGAAGATTTACAAGTGGAGAAGAATATTTTTATTCCATGAATAGTTTCAATCCAGCAAGGTAAGTATTGAGTTAATGTACAAATTAAGACTCTGAGGTAGCCACAGCATCTGCCTGAGATCACCGAGTCACACAGCCTGAGGGCCACCACAAATTCAGTGGAAACTCCAGAGAGCAAATCTGAATTTTTGGAGTGCCAGTGACTGCAGAAAAGAAATGCCTTCATTTGCTTGGTGTGAAGGGCCCTCTGAAAAAACAAACAAACAAACAAAATAAACCAAAAAACAACAAACTAAACTTCCTTGGAGTACAGAAGTAGTGAAAAGCATTATTGCTTTTCATTCCATCTTGCCTCAGCTCAGCTGTGGGATTTTATTCTCCTCACTGGGGTGCAATATTTACTTCTCTGGTGGCTAACAAAGGAAAAGACAGGGTAAGTCTGGAATGACTTCTGATCTGTCACAGCCAAACCAGGCAAAAGCCAAGTTATTTATCATTGTGGTGGTTTCCCTGGGCCAGCAGCCAAACCCAGCCACTCGCTCACTGCCCCCACCCAGGGGATAGGGGACAGAATTGGGGGACAAGGGGAAGGAGACTCCTAGGGTCAGATAACAACAATTACATCAATTGACATAAAAGAAAAATTTAAATAATAATGACAATAATAGTAATAAAATATGCAAATGAGCACTACCCAGTGCCATTGCTCAGCACCCACCGACCAAGCCCGGCCCGTTCCCAGATCACGATCCCGCAGGA
>NW_010341258.1:12844-17647 GCF_000700745.2 Antrostomus carolinensis
ATGGCATATTCCTCGCCCCCTGAGATCTTGCAGTTACAGACTGGCAAAATACAAAGTCCTTCAACCTCCAACAACAACCAAAAACATGGGGATGTTCTCAGCGTTTCTCTCCTACCAAATCCCAGCTGAACCCAAACCCCAGCGCTGTTCCAGCTGCTGAACAGAGCCCAGCTGTGGCCCAGCTCACACAAGGACATACAATCCCCAGGGACTGGTAAGTAGACACCCACCTGAAGCACCTACCACCACCCACACAGACACCCCCAGAGCCCAAGTAAGGTCACAGGTCCCAAATCTGAAGGGAACAGCTGCAAGTATAAGCCAAGGCGCACTAATAACAGGGTGGTGAGACAGTGTCCCAGGTTGCCCAGGGAAGCTGTGGCTGCTCCTCCCTGGAAGTGTTGAAGGCCAGGCTGGATGAGGCTTTGAGCAACCTGGTCTAGTGGAAGGTGTCCCTGTTGATAGCAGGGGGGTTGGAACTGGATGAGCTTTAAGGTCCCTTCCCACCAAACCACTCTGGGATTCTGTGAAAACAGCCATGGCTGTTGTTCCTTCCTGCCAGCATCACCTTCACCAGAAACGAGAGACCTGGGGACAGGGGCTGACACTGCTAAAGGCAACACCACAAGTGTCTGTTGTACAAATGCCCAAGTCACACCGTCTGTCCTGTCACAGGTACAGAGATGGCACGTCACCTCCAGGGAGGCTGGCACAGCACTTGTATCCACTCCAGAGAACCAGCAGAGTCATGCTGCCTGTCAACTCACCCTCCCACCTCTCCAGGGCTACGCAGCAGAGGCGCATAGCGCGTGGGTGCGACCACACCTTGCAGAGCTGCTTCGGTCTCTGCTGTCAGCCCTGCTCCTGAGACAGAGCTGTCTTGAGGAGCCTTCCAAGGTGTGTCTGTCCAACACATCCCATGGCTTCTCTTCCCAGGGTGGCAAGTGTTTGCAGATCCAGAACATCTGCCTTTGCCCCAAGTGACAGTGGTACTTTTAAAAACAGGATTTTCAGACTCGCTTCCCAATGCAGAGTTACACTCAGTGTCTCCCCCCCATGCACATAACACACAAACAACATCAGCAAATCCTAAAACAAGCGCAGATGCTTTATAATTTACACTCATGAGGAAGCCACTTCATAGAGCAAGAAAAATGTGAATTGGTCTGCTCAGACCAGTATTTTGGAAAAGCGGGTTTAAAAACTTAATGTCTAGTTAAAAACTAAACAATAATTTTTTAAAAAGTCAATCCAACGAGCTGGTTGAAAAGTTCTCAGAATAATTTTGGAGGCTTTCCCCTGCCAAGGAGCTAGACACAACAGCACACCCTTTAAAGCTTCTGCCCACCATCTCCTAAGCTTCCTTAGCTCTTCCTGTGCTCCTGTCTGGAGTTGTTAGGCTGAGCGTGGGCGTTGTGCCTACATCCTTGTGGTCCTGAGCAGACCTCTCCAGGTGGCAGCACTGTGGTGGCAGGGCACATTTCCTACTGTAGGATGGTGGGAGATGCCGAAAGGCAAAGGATCTGGCCTTGTTACCAGCGTTGGTGTTGACAGTGAATCACCCCAGCTGCCTCTACTGGGATTTAGTCTCTCCTTCTCTCTCCAACCCTGATGAATATTGATGAACTTCACAGCATCAAAAGAAGCATAAGCAGGACAGTTATTTGAGGAGAAACACTTCAGTTCTGCACTGGGGGAAAAAAACCAAACAAACAAACAAAAAAAAAGGGAGACAGACAGGGGAGTGGTTGTGATGAGCCAGGACAGTCTTCTCCCTCCTTTGGCCAAAGGTGATTTACAGACACACTTCCCTTCACCCTGCTGCTGCTAGTTTCCACATCCTGTGTCCACAAATCTCTCTTGCTAATTGGATAGGCAATACGTGGGCTGCCTCCTCTATAAAAAGCTACTCTGAACTGGGAGGCTTCCCAGCTCATTTTAATAAATCATGACTGTAATTAAATTCTTTTGCTGCATATTTCTGCAGTAAAATCTGTATTATTCACTTATTAGCCTTCTTTACCATCCAGCTATCATTTTGTCTTGCTTCTGAAGCTGCTTTTCCTGCCTGGTCACTTGAAGAATGCCATTTGCTTTGAATCTTTAATCTAATTCAGCCGCTTTTTGCTCATAATTATCTTCAGATCACCGTTCTGTCCACCTCAATAGCCCCACTCGTGGCTCCAGCCACTGTCCCTGCCATCAGTGACCACTTCAACTCACTCTCCATAGTTCTGCTCAATAAATCTGTCCAGGGACTCAAGAACCACTTGCCAACAAGCACATCTGAGGTTATCCCTTCCCGGTGGCCAGCTGCCAAAAGCTATTAGTGACATAATGAACCTCCTTTGCTGGTGACATTTGTTCCTCTTTCCTTCTGCTGGGGTAGTGTCTGTGCTCTCTTAGGGACTTTCATGGGGTTTAATACACTGCAAGGGTTACTGCAAAGCAGAGCAACCATCTCCACCCAAGCAAAGAGCTTTGCCTGACTACATCTCCACCCCAGAGCTTTGCCCGACTCTCTACAAGGAAGTGCAACCTGGAACTGCATTGACCTCAGGGCTGACAGACCCTGAAGGCCTCAGAGTCTTGAAGTGAGGGGACTCGAGGAAGTCTCAAAGAGCCCCTGAAACTCCTGTGCGGGTGGCAGTGAGGAAGAAGTCAGGAGGTCAGGTTTGCCAAAGTTCCTTGGGGGGAAATAGCCCCTTGGCAGAGCCAAATGCCCATGGAGATGATCCATTGCAATATTCCTCACCCCCCGAGATCTTGGCACCCACAGATTAGTAAAACACAAAGTCCTTCAACTTCCAACAACAACTGAAAACATGGGGATGTTACCAACCTTCTTTTCCTAACAAATCCCAGCTGAACCCAAACCCCAGCGCTGTTCCAGCTGCTGAACAGAACCAGCTCTGGCCCTGCTCACACCAGGACAAGTGTTTTACATTGGATAAAAGAGAAATAAAATCTTGGTATTTCCTATTACACAAAAATGGCAGCTCTGTTGTCCCTGTAACCCCCATTAGGTAGCTGAAGGCAGTAACAAGGTTCCACCTGAGCCTTCTCTTTCTAAGGTTGAACAAACCCAGATCCCTCAGCCTTTCCTTGAACATTACAAACTCCTGTCCCAACCACATCTGCTAACATTCCTCCAGTTTATCAACATCATTCTCATACTTTCTGGGAGGCAGGACCAGATTCATTATGCCAGGCGTGGCCTCACAAGCGCTGAATAGAAGAGAACAATCACTTCTCTTGACCTGCTGGGTGTACTGGTACTAACGCACCCTGTGTCTGGTGTGGTTGGCTCTCATGGTTGAAAAGGCACGTTCTTGACTCACCTTCATCTCGATGTCCATCAAGACCTCCAGGAGCTTTTAGGTTAAGCTGGTTTCTAGCCAGCCAGCGTGCAGCTTGTACTGCTGCATGGGGTTATTATTTCCCAGGTGCAAGACCTTGCATTCACCTTCTTGAATTTCATGACGCTTCTGTCACCCAGTTTCTCCAGCTTGTTCGTGATGCCCTGAATGACGGCAGCCTTGCCCTCCAGCACATCAGCTACTCCCAATACACAAAACAACTCAAAGCAACATCATGAAAGACATGATAGTCAGCTGGATAGTACTGCATAAACCCAGAACGAGCAGGTCTGACAGTTACGTCATATTCATTCTTCTACTGGAAAACATCCCGTGCTGCCGTCCTTCACGGGGTACCCAACGCCCTTACTTTTGAAAATTACACCAAAGGATGATGGGGAGTTTACAGAAGGAGCTTACTGAATTCCTCTGAGAAGATTTAGCAAGGACTAGTAGAATTAAGGTGCCTTTTTATCTCTACTTCCAGTCCCAGGAATCAAAATTATTAGCATCAGTACAAAGCATGAAACATGTCATCTAATCTAGGAAAAAAAGATGCATTTTCCTGTGACCTTTACTCAGTCATATAGGTCAGGCAGCAAAAATGAGCTGCTTAAAATAACATCTAAGCTGAGCTTCACTGCTCCTCTACACGGGCATTTGTCCATAGGAAAGAAAAACAAACCACCAAACAGCTGTATTTCCTCTTCAGCTCTGCTTATTCATTCACATAAAAAGACAACAGCTAAGTAGTGACAAGCAAGAGTTAAAGGGAAGATAAAGCTGCCTTCTTAGTCATGCAAAACCTAAATACCTACTGCCTGGAGTGAAGGGGAAATGGCTTCTCTCCATAAACTATGCTGACAGCACTGTCTGCACCTTCCTCCTCCTCTTCTCACTCTCACACACACAGCCATGGCTTTTACTTGGCCCACTTGGATTGTCTATCACAGCACATTCAAACACCAGGTAGTAATAAATCAATGCAAATCAATTTATGAATCCGTTAGAAAGAGTCAAGTGTACACTTAGAAAAATCCAAAGAAAATTAGAAAAAAACTTACCAGGTTGAAGGGAAACATGGGGCAGATTCCAATGTGAAGACCTGGATGGTAGGAAGAGCAGATGTGATGACTCAGCCATCCAAAGGAGCGGGTTGAAATGTCCTAGGAATGGAGACTCCTGGTGTCACTGTCCATTCAATAGAAGGTCCTCTCTTAAGAAGGGCTCAACCCTGCGCTGAGCTTCTCTAAACCAGGAGACTCAATCCCACTTCCTTCAATTTTGGCAATTTTCTGAACTGAGGTCCAACACAGATGTGACTGAAGTGTCCACAACAAAGAGCTGCTGGAACAATACCAGCTGAGTTAGGCTAAACATACTTCCTACTTGGAAGTGTGTTTACTTGGATCCAGAGCAGCCCTGGGGAGAAGGACTTGGGGTG
>NW_010341259.1:0-216 GCF_000700745.2 Antrostomus carolinensis
TGGCACTGGGGGGTGTCACAGCGCGGGGCAGGAGCCAGGACGCTGCTGAGGTTTCTTCTCGCGGCGCAGAGGCCGTTAGCGGTGCCCAGCACCTCCCCGCAGCCCAGCGGGTCTGTAGCACCCAGGCTGGGGTGCCACCGCCCCACGTAAGCGCTCGCTTACCCCAGAGCCAGGCCCTGACCCCGCCGTGCTGTGGGGAGACCCCCGAGCCCCCCG
>NW_010341259.1:228-526 GCF_000700745.2 Antrostomus carolinensis
CCCAAGCCCCCCGAGCTGCTCGTGGTGCCTTGAGGAGCTCAGAGCACCCTGGGGCTGGGCTGGGGGAGCTGACAGAGCTTTGCTGGAGCTTTTGCTCTCACCTTCTCTCCCGGTGCTGGACCTCGCAGCGGTTGGGTGTTGGTTTGAGTTTATGGACCATCGTATTTCCCAGTGGGACTTGCCGAGGGTCCTTACCACGGCGCCTATTTCCTGCCATGGGGTCTGGGGGAGCAGGGGTGCGTTGGCAACACGTACACACACATTCGAGGCTGCTCCTGTCTGGGGATGGCTGTTAGAA
>NW_010341260.1:0-2467 GCF_000700745.2 Antrostomus carolinensis
GGTGGGGGGGAAGGTGTCTTAAGATGTGGTTATTATGTCTCACTATACTGCTTGGATGATTGGTAGTGAATTAAATTGACTTTTTTTCACCAAGTTGAGTCTGTTTTGTCCATGACCATCATGGATGAGTGAGCCCTTCCTGTCCTCATTCCAATCCAGGACCCCTTTTTTGTGATTCCCTTGTCATCTCACCGGGTGGGGGGGGAGGGTGAGTGCAAGATCGCATGGTCTTACCTGTGGGTGAAACCACCACATCGCTGCCTTTCACTTGTTCACCAAAGATATAACCATACAGGGAATAACTATTCTTAGGCTTTGAATGCTAATGAAGAAAGAAAGCTGGGCATAGGGGAAGGGAGGGACACGCATAGCTTCAGAAGCAAATTTTACTGCTTCATTGCAAGAATTCAAAGGGTTTGCTTTGAAGAAGCTCTGGACTGGAGGCTCGAATGATACACTGATTATTTGTTTTACAGCACTGCATTTTTGAAGCACCTACTGGAAGTCTGAGCCAGTTGCTCAGGTCAGCAAAGACTGCCTTCCAATTTGTAACAGTACAGGAGAGCCTACATTGCTGCAACCAAAATCCCCACTGAGACTGCACCATGTAAGGTTCCTGCTCAAATTGTGGCTGCAGTGTGTGTTCAGCCCAGTTACACAACAAACCTACCTGCAGGACGGGAAATGCCAGTGGCTGGGACATTGTTTTCATCTTCAGCATACTCTGTTCTTTGCCACCAAGCTGTTTTCTGCTATACGTGCTGAAATCTGCAACTTGCTAGGGAGAATTTACAGCTAATGTGTAGCAGCTCCCCATTTCTTAAATACATTGAAAGCTACTGGAGGTCTAGCAACTGAGCATATTCTTCTGAGGAAGCCTGAGCAACAGGCCTATCAACAGAGGTGTCTGCATAGATTTAGCTGCTCTGTGCAACTTGTGTGAATTGGCTTGTCCCCCTCTATCACAGATTTTTAAATCACTTTGAATAATTGCAACCCACTAGTCTCTCACTTCTTGTTTTACTGAGCAGCTGCTTTTGTCCTTCTCTATATATATGGTGGAGAGGGAGCATAATCTCACCAAAGACTGAAATCTCCAACTGCAGCTAGCATTCCTAGTGATGCACTTTATACACATGCATGCTCTCTCACATACCTGACACTGCTGGAAAGAAATTTGAGCCTTTCCATCCTTATGCTGAGAGAAGTCTACATTTTGTAGAAGTTGTTTATTATAGGGTAATGAGCTCATTATTACTGGCTCCCTTAATACACAAAGCAAATCTACCACTTGTGTAATTTTTAACAATGCAGCTGCAGCTCCTACACTGCAAGCAGTCTGGCCAGAATCATCACTGTGACCTTTATTTGCACGTACCATTGGAAGTTCCTGTGCCACACCTGCACAACAGCAAGAGCAACATTTCATCGAGACAGTGTAGCATCTCCCAGCCATTGCTGGGTACCACTTCCCAGGTAGGGCTCAGACTCCCAGCTCCCTGCTTTAGACTTAAGACAACAATCCTTTTAGGGAGACACACTGCAAAAACAAAAATTCAAAATGATCTTCTAACAAAAATTGCCCAACTGATGTATTAAACCATTGAACGAATGGCACCCTGCTTTTAAAAACAGGTAGAAAGCAGAAAAAAAAAGCCTTTCAGGATTTGGCCAAAAGTTGACAGGCATCACATGTCCGACTGCTCTCTGCAGCCTTGCCAGTTATCTCTGAGCACCAAGTTGCTGTCTCAGGCCACTGCAGTGGCAGCTGCGAGTGGAGACAGGGACTGACTTGACATGTGCGAGCAAGCCCTGGTGAGCTGGCTTTTTGAGCTGACCGGTCACTTAGTCCCTCACACAGCATGCTGGCTGTACTAATGCTCCCCTGTGAGGATAGATGCACATTTGGAAATGTCAGTCTAACATGGAGGGTGACACAATAGCCCACTTTTTTTTCTTTTTTTTTATGGTGGATTGTGTTTCTAGGAAGCAAACAATTCCCTTACAAGACTCCTGCAAGCAGAGTGGGTTTGCTGTCAAACATCCCCAGAAGCGTTTTTCCCCAGATCCTGAACCAAGGCAACAGAGACAATGGGGCCTGTGTGCACCTCTTCTTGAGAAAAGGCAGAACCCCTTTTGTGTTCTGGGCACCTGAATCACATCTCCTCTGTGGCAGGAATAACTATGCAGTGGCCCTGAGGGCTATACAGTTCCACTGAGCACCTGCTCTGTACCCAGGCTCACATAACTCACGAGAGTTACACTTCAGACAGCATAACCATTTCACTTGCCATCACCATTGCACAATATAAAGGAGAACAAACAGTAGATTTTAAAGGAGGAAACACTGTCACTTCTGTGAGTTAGAAAATTAAGGAACCAACCAAGTAATCCACAAAAAAATTCTTTTCTACATCTATGTAAAACCAAGAGGAAATCCTGCCCCAGCTACAGCTGACAGTTTAAG
>NW_010341261.1:0-3355 GCF_000700745.2 Antrostomus carolinensis
AATAATAATTTATACACATTGAGACATGGATGCAGCATGTCCACTTGAAAAATAAAAGAGCTGCCAACGTGCGCTGCCGTGAGCAATACCCTGATTTGGGAGCAGACAAGATGCCCCAGGCTGATGGAAGAGTGAAACTGCAAAGGTAACACGTTTATACCGTGGGGAAACGTCACTGCTCGCTTCTGCAGCATCCCCGCAGAGCTGGAGTAGGGAGTTTGGCTGTCTCGGAGCTGAAAGGAGCCATTCCAGCACCCGGGAAAGCTGGAGGTAAGATTAAAGGAGGAGGAATGAAAACTGCTGATAGAGAGCACGGTGCACTAAGAAGTGAGCTGAGAATAAAGAGATGAGGAGCACCAAGGTGTTGGCACAGTTCTACTCTAATAACTTCAGTAGTTGCCGTTCCACAGCGCTCCCAGAGCTCTGCAATTCAGTGGGGGAGGGATAGACGTGGAGGACACACACCAAAATCAAAGGGTGGCAAATGGAAGGGTCTGCCAGCAGCCCCCCGACTCACCTAACCCACGTGGTCCAAAGCTTTTCACAAAAGGATGATTTCAGTGTCAGAAACACCTGATCTGTTCAGCCCCAGAAACACCTCATCTGTTCAGCCCCCTACTAGTTTGTGTGCAAGTTGTTGATGTCAAAGGCTGGAGCATCATCGAGCTTTCTTTTCTGAAGAGCACAACGAGCATGTGAAAAATAGATGATCTTTTGGAATTTTAACAAGTGGATTGGTGACGCTCCTCGCAACAGAAGGAGAGTGGCACAATGAATTTCCAAGCCTCATGCACCAACGCAGCCCTTCTGCGGGCTGTGACGAAGGGTGGGGCTTCCACGGGGTGTGGAGGTGAAGGTGGAGATGAAGGTGGAGATGAAGGTGGAGGTCAAGGTGGAGATGAAGGTGGATGTAAAGGTGGAGATGAAGGTGGATGTAAAGGTGGAGATGAAGGTGGATGTAATGGTGGAGATGAAGGTGGATGTAATGGTGGAGATGAAGGTGGATGTAAAGGTGGAGATGAAGGTGGGTGTAATGGTGGAGATGAAGGTGGGTGTAATGGTGGAGATGAAGGTGGATGTAATGGTGGAGATGAAGGTGGAGGTCAAGGTGGAGAAGGTGAAGGTCAAGGTGGAGAAGGTGAAAGTGAAGAAGGTTTGGGGAGAGCCCACACCAGCCCTATATCATCAGGGAACTTCCTTGGGAAGGGTGTGGGGCTGCCAAGGAATCTGCTTTATAGATATTTTGAGAACATCTCTCTGTCTCAGTAAGATCAGCTCAGCCTCCGTGCAAAAACCAGTCCCTGTGCAATGGAAGTGACTTCCTGGCTAGTTTTCAACAGCGTGTTTCTTGGTTTGTGGTGAGGTGTTGGGTTGGGCAGCAGCAGTGGGGCTCAGGCCTGGAATGACCAGCTCTCCCCATGTCTCTGCCTCCCAATTCCACCTTCACAAAGCCCACACAGACCGTTTTTTCTTTCCAGTCAGGAACATCTCTGAAAACTCATCTATTTTTCACCATTTTCCAGATGATAAACTTCCCTCGAGTGAACCCCCTGAATTTTACCAACCCATGCAATGAGTATGTTGTAAAACAATTAAGGTCCAGATCCTCCAGGTACCCCTGTGGTACTTCCTAAGGCCACCATCGGGTGGTTCCTGCTGGGTCACCAGCCCCCAGGTCCATCCCCCAAGGCCAGACATGAACAAGCTTCCACGAACCACTAAACCACAGCATCTCCACTGACCGTATCCCCAGCATCAGGGCAGGGAGAGCAGGACCAGAGTTGTCTTCTCCAGGTCTAACCCCAACTTGAAACACCCCCAGCACATCTGGACAGCTCTTTCCCAAGTGCTTATGCTGCTGTAAGCAGCAGCTGAGCTTGTGTCCATCCAGGGGTGAAGGCAGCAGAAACAACCCCAGGACAAGCTGAAAGCTCTGCGATGGTCACCAGTGCAAGGGGTGGCATTGGCCATGGCCACCATCCCCACACCCACCACAGAC
This sequence comes from Antrostomus carolinensis, assembly GCF_000700745.2. NCBI lineage: Eukaryota > Metazoa > Chordata > Aves > Caprimulgiformes > Caprimulgidae > Antrostomus > Antrostomus carolinensis. Next base: position 2,000 of record NW_010341261.1, read on the forward strand.
ATGGGTCTGAGGTCCAAACCAGATAGTCTGGGTTTAATCCATAGCACAGATTAAAACCAAACCAGATAGTCTGGGTTTAATCCATAGCACAGATTAAAACCAAACCAGATAATCTGGGTTTAATCTATAACACGGATTAAAACCGAATCAGATAGTCTGGGTTTAATCCATAACATGGATTAAAACTGAATCAGAAATTTTGGGTTGAATCGATAGCACGGATTAAAACCAAACCAGAAAGTTTGAGTTTAATCCATAGCATGGATACAACCTAATCAGAAACTTGGGGTTTAATTCATAGCACGGATTAAAACCAAACCAGAAATTTTGGGTTTAATTCCTAGCACGGATTAAAACCAAACCAGAGTCTGCTGTCAGAACGAACCCAAAGGTGACTATTACATGAAATTCTACAAACCAAGGTCGCCACCGATGCCTTTATTTTTTATAATTCTAGCTCCATTCCTAAATCGTGGTTTTACTTCACTGCAGGAACCCACCTGACTTGGAAACTGCTCCTTTTTTTTTTTACTGAATGCCTCCACATCTCCTAACACCACATCACTTCCAGAGATGCTGGATCACTAGAAAGCATCGGCGGCCGCAGCCAGCTTGCTCGGTGTCACAGCAGCCATCCCCTCCTGGAAGATTAACCAATACTGCGAGTTCCTCCACCAAACTGGGAGAGGGAGGAGAAGAGCAGAAATAAACAAAATCAAATGGTTTGAGGTGGTGGCGTTCTCAGTATGATGGTGATCTCAGCTGTGGTGCCAGCACGACCACAGGCACTTCAAAATCCAAGATTAATGTCATAGAATCGCTTGGTTGGTTGGAAAAGAGCTTTGAGATCATCGAGTCCAACCGTACCTGTCCACTGCTAAACCAGATCTCTGAGCACCTCACCTACCCGGCTTTTCAATCCCTCCAGGGATGGGGACTCCACCACTGCCCTGGGCAACCCCTTCCAATGCCTCAGAACCCTTTCAGCAAAGAAATTCTTCCTAACACCCCATCTCAACTGCCCTGGCCACAACTGGAGAAGTTCTCCAAGCCCAGTAGCTGCCCACAGCGTGTCCAGCGTGACCCGGGGCACTCGGTGTGACACCGGCCCGGGCTGGAGCGGGTCAAATTGACAGAGTTGAAGAGTTTGAAGAGATGGGACCGGCCTCTCTCCGGCGGTTTCTCTCCCGCGGGTGACCCGCAGTCACGAGTGGTGAGTTCACACGTGAAATACCCAAGTACCGCCCGGACCAACTGTTGCGGCTCCGCGGGAGGGTGCGCAGGGTGCGGAGGGGGGCGGAGAGTCCCGCGGAGTAGGGGGGAGCGGATGGGACGGGGCGAGGTCCGACTCCCCCC
>NW_010341263.1:0-2142 GCF_000700745.2 Antrostomus carolinensis
ATGGATGGATGGATGGATGGATGGAGGGATGTTGGGATAGATGGAGGGATGATGGGAAGATGGGAGGGAGGATGGATGGATGGATGTTTGGATGGATGAATGGGAGGATGGATGGATGAAAGGGAGGATGGATGGATGGATGGGTGGATGGATGGGTTTGGATGGAGAGATGGAGGAATGGATGGAGGGATGAATGGATGGGAGGATGTTTGGATGGATGGGAGGATGGGAGGGAAGATGGATGGATGGACAGATGGATGGATGGGAGAAGGTTTAGATAGATGGGAGGATGGATGTTTGGATGGATGGAAGGAAGAATGGATGGCAGGATGGATGGATGTTTGGATGGATAAAGGGATGGAGGGATGAGGGGATGGATGGAAGGGAGGATGGATGGATGGATGGATGGATGGATGGATGGATGAGGGGATGGATGGAGAAAGCAGGTCCAAGGCCGGATGGATGGATGAGGGGATGGATGGAGAAAGCAGGTCACAGGCAGCAAGCCCAGTGACACAATGGCTGTGCCATGCAGTCACAGCCCAGCAAGGGGAGTTTGGTGGGACATGTCTTGGCTTCTCCTCTACCATGTCCCCACCAGTCCTGTTGGCCATGATGCTCATCTCCTGCTGGGACTGTGTGCTGGGTCGGGGCACGGTGCTGGTGCTGGGCCAGCCCCAGGCAGGGGACAATGCCTTTGGGAGCTGCCACCCAGCTGGTGGGGTTTGGGACATGCTGGGGGCATGGAAAGCAGGAGGAGAGGAACCAGAGAGAACCCTCAGCCCAGGACACCCCACACATCTGTCCTTGGGGGCTGAATCCCAGACTGGTTTGGGTTGGGAGGGACCTTACAGCTCATCCAGTGCCAACCCCCCTGCCAGCAGCAGGGACACCTTCCACTAGACCAGGTTGCTCAAAGCTTCATCCAACCTGGCCCTGAGAAGCTCACGTTGAGCTTCTCCTCCCCCAGCACCCCAAGTCCTTCTCCTCAGAGCTGCTCTCCAGCCACTCCCCACCCAGCCTGGATTTCTGCTGGGGGTTGTCCCCTGGACACTGTGGCCATTGTGTGCCCACGTCCTGCTGCTGCTTGTGTCTATTCCCCATGCTCCAGCCCCAGGCTGCAGGACCCATCCATCCATGCATCCATCTGTCCTCCCACCCCTGCAGGAACATCTCCACCACCCCACCATCCCTCCCCCTTGACGTGGATTCCTCCACCCCACAACCTGGCAAGATCCCCCAATCCCACAACCACCTTCTCCATCACTTCTTTCCTCTTGGGACCACTATGTTTCAAAAAACCCTTGAGCCCAGCTGGTGTCTACATCACCCAGGGGGGGTTGGGGTCCTACACCCCCTCCAGCCTTGTTTTGTCTGGTAGAAAATACACCAGCAAGCCCAGAAAGTTTTATATAGGTATTTTTTTTAGCCTTGAGTTGGCTTGTTTGCTTCACGCTCTGCTGGTCCTGCCATTCTTCTCCCCTTTCCCCTCACATGATGTGCAGGTGTGTATGGGAACCCACCACCCCACCACCGAGCCTGGTCCTAATTAGTGGCATAGAGTGTGACCCCCCGCTGGGCTTTTCACCGGCTAGGACAGGCCGGTGGGTTTGACAGCGCGGCACAAAGTGACACATGGGACAATGGGCAGGTTGTGGAGGGGGGAAAAGGGTCACTTAGGGATTGTCGGAAAAGTCCCACTTCTGGCCCCGCTCTCGCCAGCTGCTGCAGGATGAGCTCAGGGGGTGATGCTGGTTCTTGTTGGGGCTCAGTGGGGCATGGCTGGAGGAGGGACCACCACCACTGCAGCTCTGGTGTTGGGGGATTTTGAGCTCAAAGTCACCGAATTGAGGTCCCATCTTGGGAACGTGGACAGGATTTTGGTTAAAAATGAAGCTTGTGGGTGATGAAATGGTGAGAGGAACCTGGGAGGGGTGTGGGATCCATCCAGCCCGATCCAGAGACACCCAGTGCCTTGTGCTCAGCATATCCAGACCCCTCTGGGGTGTATGTGGGGACAAATGGGGTGTCCCATGGGGTGTACGTGGGGACAAATTGGCCTCGATGACTTCTGTGGAGAAGATAATTCCCTCCGCAGGGATTTTCCAGCCTCCACGTTGTGTCTGGGGCTGGTGGTTGTAC
>NW_010341264.1:0-1036 GCF_000700745.2 Antrostomus carolinensis
TTTACTTTTCCCTATAATTTCCCTTTCCTATCATTTTTTTAACTCGCTTCCAGCCACTTCCCAGCCCTTGAGTCTCACTGATCTCAAGGAAACTCCAACCACGGGTGACCCCCCCACCTGTAAATCCAGCTTGGAGAATTTTCCCTCATCCATCCACCTCTCTCCTGGATCATGTAGATGTATGTACATAGGAATCTCTTAATTAGGCACTAATTAATTAGAGGCTGTTCCCCATCCCCTGGGACACTCTGATGGGAGACTTTATGGGGGGGTCACGGGGAGGGGAGAGGAGCAGGGAGGAAGGGGTTTTGGGGACACTTGTCACCGTGGCTGTGCCCCTGTGGGGCCACCAGCTGCCTGGCTGAGCAGGGACAATGTCATTATCAGTGAATTTTCTGTCTTGTTGGAGCTTTTTTTTTTTTTTCAGCTGTCTTCCAAGTATTATTCTTATTGTTTAAAGAAAAAAAAAAACCCCAAAAAAGGAAAAAAAAATTAAAATAAAAATGTGAAATGTAATTTTTACAGCAGCAATATGAAATATATTTTATAAGAAATAAAGAAAAAAAAAGTTGCCTGGTAGCTCAGTGCCTCTGCCTTGTCCTTGTAACCCCAGGTCCCCTCAGGTGCCTCCCTGTCCCCCTGGGACCCCCCATGTTCCCCAGGTACCAGAGATGGGGACACTTTCTGCTGCCACTTCTCATCCCCAAGATGTTTTTTCCCCACCCTGAAGCTTGAGCAGCCCCTTGGCACAATCATTTCTGGCACCACTAGATAGCAGTGTCTGCCCGGCGCTGGGGCAGCAGATGTTGCACTTCTTGGTTTATTTTGGGGGGTTTTTATGGTTTTTTGTTATTATTGATTTTTTTTTTTCTTTAAAAAAAAAACAAAAAACACCCTAAATTCATTGAGTTTTTAACCTGGAAGCTGCAGGGAGGGGTTATGATGTGCTAAACCTGGTGGGTTTTTAATCGGTGTCTTGCAGGACTTGTTGTGAGTTGAATGTTGAGCTGAAAAGTTGGGTTTTGATGCAAAAAAT
>NW_010341265.1:0-336 GCF_000700745.2 Antrostomus carolinensis
TCCAGTAAGGCTGAAAGAACAACCATCAAACTCCCTCGAAAAGCCCCAGCCGAAGCTCGGCACCCCCAAAGAAAGCTAAAAAAACCAAAAATCGAGCAAGCTAACAGCACCACGAACGAGTAACCCCGAAACGGCCGGCTGCAGGGGACCCGGCGCCCGGGGAGCTGCTCTCGCCTTCCAGCACCGTCTGCTGGTTTCTAATTCCTACGAATTCAGCCACATTCCACAAGTGATAACGGGGGCTGGATGGGGTTTAACCCCCGAGCCCAATTACAGTGAAACCACAAGAAAAGAGGTGCAGGTTGAGGTGAGAGAGTGCGCCCTTCGCAATGAGTA
>NW_010341265.1:440-640 GCF_000700745.2 Antrostomus carolinensis
GAGCGGTGCTTTTCCCGAGGAGGGGGGCGGCGTTGGCCGGGACACCGGTTCTGCGCTGGTGAGCCGTTCCGGTGCGCACTTTCAGCCCCCGCGCAGCTCGGCCGGGACCTGCGCGGCTTTTACACGGGCGATCGCGCCTGGCCGGCTCGCATCGAGCAAGAGCCTTTCCGGGAACAGGCTACTAAGAGCTCAGCAACAGG
>NW_010341266.1:0-11366 GCF_000700745.2 Antrostomus carolinensis
TCTGTGATTATAAATCAAAATATCTTATTTTTCAGCACTCGTAGGTGCATTGGGTGTGTCCCATCAGGTCTCTTCTGGTTCTAGTTTCTCCAAGTATGGCTGCTCTGCTCCTCTCCTTCAGACACACTGTGTCTTATCCTTTCTCCATTGAAACCTAGGATACTGGATCCAAGGTAAAATCCATCATAAAAGGAAGAATTCAGATGTGTAGAATATGTGGATATATACTACCCCCTAAGGGTTGGGGGTTTTTGTTTGGTTTGGTTTTTCTAAGGGAAAAAAAAAATATCGCACACCTCTAAACAGGAGACAAGCAGATTGGTGTTTCCCTGAATATGGGAAAGCAAGTTCTACTAGTGGTGACACCTGAAAATCACATTGACTGTAAATGACCTTACTGTTATTTTCCTAAGATTTCAGAAATCTTGTGGACTCACATTAGTATGGGCATTTGTGTCTTGCAAGTATCACAAAACCCTCTGCTCTTTAGATCTAAACTATGCAGGTCCATCCGATTCACCCTCTTCAGAAAGCATTTTCCCCTGTACCATCCAGCATTGTTAGAACAGAAGTCTGTGGCCAGCACAGAGGGTCAAAGACGTAGTACCAGAATTAATCCATAGGTCTGGTTGCCTCAATTTCTTCTGCTTCAGAGGATGCTCTGTAACTCTGTTGTACTGAGGACAGAATCACAATTTTGAACTTATATTTTTATTAAGATTTAAGCATCAAATGGACTATTACAATTTGATCTGCTCCATCATGTCAAGCTATATTGAAAAAGCTGTCAAATTTATATTTAGTTCAGAAGCAACTGCCTTTCACATGCAGCTTATTCCTAACTGATAAAGGCAATGGCAGTCCACAGATTTAGAGGAAAATTATGATCTTCAGTATTTCCTGATGGATGAAAAAAAAATTAATGTAACTGAGAGACACCTTTTTTTTCTGTATCATGCAGTGTGGGGAACTACTGGGCTGAGATGTTAAGGAATCAATATAGTTTACAGCAGAATACGTCTACTTATACCAAAGCATTTCCCACAGGGCAAAGAAGTTGGATAATGCTTTTGTAACAGTAGGCCAGAGAAAGGCTAATTAGTAATTTGGGTTCTTTTTGTTTTGGACTTGGCAGAAGGAGCAACTGAGTCTAGATCTAGATTTTAATGTGATAGAGGACAAAGTTAAATAAGCTGGAAAGGTGAACAGGTGCCAGGGCATGAGGGAATGAGGGGTGTGAAGCAGAAGTGTGGCTTTAATGCCCTTCCTCAGTTGAAATCTTTTGCTATAGTTCTAACCCCAGAAACTGGGTTGATGAGAGGTGGTGTCTGTTGCATAACTCATCAAGGTGTTTCCCATCTGTTGAATTTTCTCTCTTCAAACAGGTTAGGCGACAATCTCCTACTACAACTCATGAAACCAAACAAATTAATAAATAGTTTATTTTAATAATAGGCCTTTAATAATAAGCTGTTGTGAAGATCTGAGACCTCCTGCAAGATTGTGAAAATGTTGGTTAGAGGGCGCCTCTGGAGGCTATCTTTGAGTTGGACCAGCTCAGCACTAGACTATGTCACTCTTGGCTTTGCCTTAGTTTGAAAAGCCCCAATGACAGAGATTCCTCCACCTCTCTCGAAAATCTCTTCTAGTGCCCATCTACCCTCTTGTTGATTTTATTTTCTGATGCCCAGTCTGCTCCCAAGCTGTGAACTGTGGCAATTCTTCTTTGTTAGACCTGCTGGCAACAGCAAGAAGAATTTGACTCTCTCATTTTTGTAATAATACTTCAAACAGTTGCAGGCTGATGTTATGTCACTTCTTAGCTTTCCTTTTACCAGACTAAATAAGTTCAGCTTCTCTTCAATAGCCTTCTTAAGTAGCCCTCCACTGAACTCTTTCCAATTTTGCCATGTCCCTATTTCAGGTATGGCCTCACCAGTACCAAGTAGAGACAGAGATTATCAGCAAATTTCTCTTTACGTGATGGCCACACTTCTAACATAACCCAGTATGTAGCTTCTTTCAGAAGAGCACGTCACAGGTTCACATTCAACCCAGTGTACACTGTAACCCACAGAACCATGACCTAGCCAGCCACTTCCCAACCTGTACCCATACATGGGGTTATTCCAGCTGCCCCAGGTGCAGAACTTCATACTTCTTATAGGGACCACAAGATCTTTGTCCAATCCTTAAGTTTTTCAGAGTCCTTCTGGGCTGAACCAGCAGCCACTTCCCCTAACTTAGTCTTATCTGCAGATCTTCTGAGAATGAGCTCTGCATTACAGCCAGGTTGTTAACAAAGGCATTTGATACAGGTGCCTGTATTGACTCCAAGGTGCTTTGCTGATTACCAGCCAAATATTGAGTTATTGACTGCTACCCTTACAGGCAGTTTTCAATTAATCTGAACAGTCTGTTTGTCCAGTTCATGCTTCTGCTGTTTCCAGAGGGGAAGGCTGAAGAAGGTGGTGTCAAAAGCCATATTCAAATTAAGGTATATTACACCCACCACTCTGCCCTTGCCCACAGAGCCAGTCACTTTATCATAGCAGGTAATCAGGCAGGTCAAACACGGTTTGCCTTCCTGGGCTGACTGCTGCTGCCTACGTGCTCCCTGATCGTTCCATTGACTGAGGTGAAGCTGGCATACAGTTTCCCAAGTCCTCCTCCTTGCCTTTTTAAAAATGAAGATTGATAGTAGCTTCTCACTCAGGCCCACCGGGTCTTCCAGTAGCTTGGGTTGATTGGGGTGATTCCCATCCAGCCCAATGGATCTGAATACCTCCAGTTTCTCTAATGTGTTGCTCCTTCCTTGCTGGTCACCCTGTTCCTTCCCTGGCTGTGCCCATACATGCAGGGGTCTGGGAGTTGGCTTTGGCTGTGAAGACAGAGGCAGGACTTAATCAGCTTTTTCATTGACACGTGTTGTCACTAGGGGCCTCCATCAGCAGAAGCCCATTTTCCTTGAATTGGCTTTTCCAGTTAGCATTCTCACAGAATCTGCCTTGGTCCAACCAGTGCCCCTCAGCAGTCCCAGCTCAAGCTGAGCTTTGCCCTTTCTGATTTTGACACCAATTACTCAACACTGCTTTTTTATTGGGTCTGTCAAGTGGTAGTGGTTTACTTAAGACATTAGAATAATTGTATCTAGTTTGGCTAACCTAAATCACTGAGGAGATGTTTTTTCTGACTCTTGCACACTTTTGCTCCAGCAGGTCAAGATTCATGAATGAACGTGAAAAAATTGCTCCAACCACAGAAGCAACTGTCTGCTTGTAGGAAGGCATGAAAAAGATGTCTGAAATTATAACCCAGTTAAAGGTGGTTAATACAGATATCAATAAAAATGGAATGAAATTATTCTGGTCTTTAAGTTTAAGAGGAAAGATGCAACTAGACATTAAAGACCAACAGATCATCCTATAGGAAAGGTTAGGGTTGGTCTGCCACTGGGAAACATTCTTGGAAAAGGATCATACACCAAATAGTTTGAGTTCTGGACTGGGATCAAGGGTAATTTGATTGATAAGAGCTTAAATTTAAAAGTAGGGAACAAAGCTGGGAAAGGCTCATTTAATCTGCATGATGATAATGTAGTGAGAAAGAAATATCAGAAGAACGAAATTGCCAATACTGATAAGGACACTTGCTGGCTAATACAGAGTGGGAGAGCACTGGCTACAAATGAGCCTTTTGTGGTGGGCAGTATGAAGCTATAAAATAAAAAAGAGGATTCAGAACAACTGAGTCAGAATGTGTAGTAGAGAGACCTGTGGAGTGTTAGAAGTTGTGGCTGGAATATCAGGATGGAAGTATATGCATCACTTAGGAAAAAATAGAAGAGAAAAAGATGGTGAAATAGAATTGTGCATTAATGACTTCAGAGAAAGAAAAGGGATGGTATGTATAAAATGGATCATGTTTGAGCTAAAATCGGTTAGAGAAAGGTGGAAAAAATACTGTATTCAAGTATCAGAGAGCCCACGGTATCCAAGAGAGCCTGGAGGTTGGATTTAGACAGGGGTGTAGATCTCTGTCATGTCATTTGGAAAAGAAAAGAAGTGCCCTTAGTAACTCTATAAATATGGAAAAGTTTAAGTCCTCAAATTGGAAGACCTACCTATTCCTAGATGTGCTAACAGATCACTACACTGCAGTAACAAGACATGCAAGAGTGCTGTGGAAACTTTCTGTCATGTGGCTAGGAAGAAATGTGTAGAATCCTTAAACATTTTTTATTGCAAGTATTTTCATTATTTTTAATTGATCTAGAATGAAAATAAACTCTGAAATGGCAGAATTCCCATTGCATAGAAATGCTGGTTTTAGTCATCTTAATTTTTTCCACCTCGTTGGGTTAGTTGCATCAGGTTGTAACTTCAAATTGAGCTTGAAGGCAAAGTAATTTCTCTCATAATTATCACAAATTAATTTAAAAACAAACTTTGAACATTCTGATATGCAGTAGAAATTTAAAAAAAGGAAATTACAAGATACAAACTAGATGTAATTAGACTTGATTTTCAAGGGGTGAGGAGGGAAGACTAAATTGTCAAAGAGCTAGAATTCAGAACATACAGTAAATGACCACAAAAACCAGCATTATGCATTTGGTACTGCCCTTTATGTTATTTCCACAAAATCTGTCATTCCTGTTTTTATTAAACCACTAGTAATTACCAGGTAATTTTGTTTTGCATTTTGATCTTATGTTGGCTACAGAAATTTGTAAATGTTTACAAACTGCAGTCGCTATGTTTGCTTAGTTATAACTCCTAAAAAAATCAAATTTAGAGGAAGCGGCACATTCCATGAATTGCTGGATTGGCAGGGAGACAGAAAATTGATCCTTATTTGTATGTGGGAGTGATCTTTAACCTGTGAAATTAAGGTAAGTTAATGTTTGATTAACATCAGGTGTTTACACAAGTTTTGAAATGTATGACAACTAAGTACATCTCTGTGAGATTTCTATATAGTTGTTATTTTATCTTTTTAGCATATATATTTAAGAATTCTTTGTTGAATGTTTATACATTATAAACTGAAACAACTGATTTTTCTATTCAGAGGCAGATTGTGTAACTCATTATAGCTTTGTTGAAGTCAGTGGAGCTCAGCCTGAGGATCCATTTCATTCTTGATGAACAAGTTTTGTCGATAGACTCTCCCCTTTTGCGTTAAAATATTCAGTATAATATTTTATACCCATTGATTTGAGGCTCAGCTCAACCACTTTTCAGATGCTGCTTGCTTCAAAATTATTGATCTCATTTTAATAACCAGGAAACCTTTAGACTGTAAACATCTACAGGCATAGCCTCATTTATCTTGCTTTGAAGCAACCACAGAATCACTGACCAGTGTCGCATTCTCTGTGTTTGAGTGTGCCAAGTCACACACATGAATAAATATCATGGTCTGTGCAAGTTAAGGAAGAATGAAAATTTATTATGAAAGTAATTAAAATCCTCATCTTTTACAATGTTATTTCTCTCTCTTTAAATAAAAGCAATCAGAATTCAACTTCATTTTCCTATGCTGGGAATTAAGTATATTCTTAAGTTGCACCTGGTCTGTTGTAGATTCCTAATAGGTAGTTTTTAAAACAGACCTAAGCCATGCTGACTTTTCTCCTCCAAGTATTATGTCTCCCCCAGAGTTATCTTATGGATAGTGCTCAGAAAGGCTGAGGCACTGGACTGACCAGTCATATGTGAAGGCGTGAGCACGGAGTCGACCTAAGCCATGCTGACTTTTCTGCTTCAAGTAGTATGTCTCCCCCAGAGTTATCTTATGGGTAGTGCTCAGAAAGGCTGAGGCACTGGACTTACCAGTCATATGTGAAGGCGTGAGCACGGAGTGTGCAAATGGTCTCACTATGAGTGTGAGGCAGAGTCCGCTTTGCACATTCAATACCACTCAAATTCACGTAGTCTCAAGACCATCTGGCTTCTTGGACCTACCTGGTCTATATGTTCCAGAGGTTTTGTATCCCCATGGTAGTCATGACTTCCCTTCAAGGTGACTTAATTTCTTATACACAGGATGCTAGCTTAACAAAAAAAGTAAAACACTAATTCTCTACTGACTGTTCATTTGATGCAGTATAATTATTATTCAATAACTAAACTTAATTAGTTTAATGTTATTTTAGGCATTAAATCAGAGTAGAAATATCTTAGGACTTGATCATCTATAACCTTGAACATTATCTCATTATCAATCTGATGTAGATATGTTCCTGTCCATTCGTCTATCATAGATGAATATAACATAATCTTCCCCTATATGAATAGAGGTACTGCTGGGGAAGGAATGTTCCTCTTCCTGGCAAAATATGCTGGTGCAGTTAAACAAAAATACTATAAATAATTGCAAATCCTTCAGGCAAATATCAATCACTTCAGCAGGTGGTGAAGAAAAACTGAGAAATGTTTCTATGGCTGCAGGGCAGACATTCTTTCCTTCCAAAGCAAGACTTATCTTCTCCTGCCTCTCCCAGCAAATGCTAAGACTGTGTCACATCCTGTTAAAGCATGAAAAGCTAACAGAGCTTTTGCCTTTTTTTTTTTTTTCCTAATATTGCAGCAAAGAACCTTTAGTTTAATCCTAGAATCAAAAGCAATCCAAAACTCACCAAAATTTAACTTGTTCAGATCCCCAATGATACCTGGCCACAAATCTGCAAAGCAATTAATAATACAGCTCTTAAGATTCATGGCTCACAAGGTTTTGAATCTTGAGGAGGAGAGCAGGTGTTTGCTGGTAAATAAGGAAGGCTTTATTTACACGAGAACTGGAGAAATAATATGTATCACCCTTTCAATGACACACTGATAAAAAATATCCAATTTAAATCAGGTATGAAATAGGTTTGTGCTGCATTCCACTACTGTTTATCCCATTACTGTGCTCAGCAAAGCAGGATGCGTAGGCAGGGCTATGTTTGTACACGACTTAAAATGCCTGTGCCGTCAGTAAACAGCGAAGGACAAGGTGAGGAGAGAGTTCCTCTCTTCCTCTGTTTTCACTTATTTTTGTGAAGACTGACCCCATTTAGTGTCAACCTGTTCCAAGTCAAATAGCTCCGGCTGAACTTCAACAGATAACATAAATGTGTGAGGCAAGTGAGAATATGCCTCTAGTTCAAGGCATTCTGAGAGTATAAAAAAACCATATACAGCATAGGATATTGGGGTAGAAGATGTGAGATTTAACAGTGTAGGGTTTTTTAATATATTTTTTTCACGTGGAGGAGAACCAATCCATTATGATTCATCCTAAAAATCATTTTAACATAGGCTGATATTATTCACTGACTACATCTGTCTGCTTTATTTTTGCGTACTTACATAGACAGATGTAGTTCCAGCTTTGCCAGACCGAGCTGCACATTGGTCCTGCTCTTCAGTCAAGGGAACTTAAAAAAATAGTTTAATTCCTGAAGATATTCTGAAGCCATTCTGAAATGGCTTCTTAGACAGTGAGAGACAAACAGAAATCAAAGCCATTTCACCTGGGCAAATTCAGCTATATTTAAAAAAAAAAAAAAAAAAGAACCCGAACCAAACCAAAAAATCAAACCAAATGAAAAAAAACCCCTAAAAGGTAGAATGGTAGTCCTTTAGAAATACAACTATCACTTTGATTTCAAAATTGTGGTTTTGAAACAGAGCACTATTTCGCTGTTGATATTTAACTTCAAGACTGACACCACCAACACATTTTATAGAAAGGTTTAAAGCGACTGAAAAAAAAAGATCTTCTGAGTTATCAAACTGTGTCTCAGTTTATTGACTTAGTGCCCATGACTTTTTTGTGTAATACTAATCCCTCATGAGGAAGATTTCTTATCAGTGAATTAGTCCATGAGCATTTCTGTCATTTGCAAACCTAATTTCTCTATAATTCTCTAAGTACAATTATGATTTATAATCTATTTTAGGGGAATACTGAAGGTGATGAGTTAATATTTCAACAATCAGGAATAACTATAATTATTTATACCCACCACCTTTCTTCAGTTTCTGACAAATGTGCTAAAACACTCTTTAACTTCTGAGTCATGTTCTGCTTTCTCGGAGGACACGAATTCGCATGATGAAGAGGAGTACTTGTCTTCAGATGAATGTGTAAAAACACTTTGGTGCAAGCACTTCATTTCATTCAAAAGTTATGAGGCACTGGACTTCCAGGAGTTTCAGAAAAGGAAAGATAATTTTGAAGTTAAAGTGGACGAATACTGCCTGGGAGAACTGGATTTCCCATCCTTGTCACGCAGTGTTTGTGTGACGCTGGGCCAATCTCTCCAACAGAAATACCACGGGCAGCCATTCTGTTTGCCTCACTTTTTTGGATTCTTGCCTTGTTGGCTATTGATTCAAAAAGGAAAAACAGAGCAGAAACTGCAGACCATCCCAGATTTTTTACACTGTAGATTTGGCCAGTTTGCTCAGGGCTCACTCTTCTGTTGTTCTTCAGAAGCATTCCTAGGGATAGATGGCTTTGGTCGCATAGATACAACCACAAGATATAAGAAGGCTGTAGGGCTGTCAGGTTATATATTCCTTCCCCTGTCATTCGAAAGTGGAGTCTCATGTTGGTCCTGGTGACATGCCGCCTCTAGGACAGTTTCCTTTAGTGTGATATGAAAGGATGGTAGATCAAGGGGGGTGTGGAGAGTCAGAGCAGGAAATGGTGACATCTCCAACTCTGAGCATGCAGACCTTGGCTGTAGTCCCATCACAGCTGGAAAAGCCCCTTTAGCTGCTATGGTCAAGAAAATAATATTGTTCTGTGAAGTATGAGCAAAATTAAACAGTTCATAACTTCTCTTTTAAAAGTTTAAGATTAAAAAATTCCCCAGAGTTCCTCTATCTGTCATAAAGAAGGATACACAGATACATCTGAAATTAGCTCCTAATTTCTGGTATAAGTGCATACCAAAGCTTTGTAGATTGTAAGTAACTCACTACATCTGGTGCTTAAAGATCCATAAAATAAAACCTGAGAAAGAACGGTTATGGTGCTGTTTCTTAGGTGCTGGTAGATGCACACTGTATTAAATCCACTATTCCTTGCTTTAAAACAACCTGCCAACCTCTATAACATAAAAGAATTAACAAACAATTATGGACAACTCCAGATACATTACCTTCTGGCAGTTCTTCCCTGTGTATAAAATATGATAATAGTACTACTTCAACTTAGAAGGCTGTTATAAAGTTAAATTTATTAATGCTTGAAGGAGTTACGAGAGTACCACAGGAAAGCCATCATGGAAATTAATTAACCTGACTTCAAGGCAGGGTTTGAAGAATGCACAGTGAATATGACATGAAAGATTCCACTTTACATGATGAAAATTAAGAGAAACATTGAAGAACTATACATTAATTAAATACATCCTTTGCATTGAACGAGGGAGGACTCTTGCAGAAAAAACACTCCGCAAAGTTAATTTAAAAACGGACTCACATCACATACTACATACAATACATCAAAGAGGTTTTTGTCCTTGGCGCTTTAATGTTTTCCATATAGTTTCCTTAACTATTCTTTAAAATCTTTTTTTCACTGCATGACTCCCAGTCGAATGCTGGTGAGGCGCTGAGCCAGCTATCAGAGGAAATTACAGTCGGAGGAGACTACTTATTTCTCCGTATGACACGCTGTGCTTATGGGCTTCACGGCCGTGTGACAGCCAGCAGTAGCAGGCTCACGTTCCCCGGGGCAGATTCTCCTGTGGTCCTATCCATTCCTCTCCACCCAACCACGGGCTCCTGCCCAAATACCAACCCCCAGATAACGTCATACCCCCTTCTCCAGCTTCTGGCTGTACTCCTCCATCTCCTGTCCCTCCATATCCCCCACATCCATTCCCCGCTTTCCTAATTCCCAGTCCTGGAAACTCATCCTCTCTGTTTCCTTTCCCTCAGCATTAAGCTCATGTAACTTGCACTGAGACCAGCTGTTCTTTCCAGTGTGTTCACCAGGCACCAACAGGCTAACGATTAATTAAGATTTCAGGAGAGTCTCTCTTCTTTTGGTTTTGTTGCCACAGGAGCCTCTGGAAATCAGGAGGCACAGTTACAGTAAGACAGGTAGGATTTTTCTTCTGTAACATGAGCAAAACAGTACAATTTCATCTTTAGACAAGTAGAATAATTTTAAGTGGAGGCCCTTGGTAGAAGTTTAGCCTGAGAAACAGCTGGCATGAAAACATCAATTGACACTTTTTAAATTTGCCACTTAGAAATGACAAAAATGCAGCCTTTCACTGAAAAGGCAACATTAGGAATAATTGTCACTATACACACCACCAAAAACTAAATCTGCCTAGTTGAACTTACTGAAGTGTGTGAACCAAACACGAGGACACTACTTGAAAGTGTAGATGGAAGACAAAGTGTTGACCAGCACCACAACAGAGTAATTTGCACTTAATAAGAAATAGAGATTTACTGGGAGACACATCAGGAATATCAAAGCAAACGCTTTTTAAAAAAAAAAATGGAAAATACTTTCCTCCTCCACTCCTTATATTGACCACTGTCTATATTTTCAGCTAAAAAAGAATATAATGGGAACATAATTGCCAGGCAAAAAGAACAGAACAAAAGGAGCAAGAATGGAAGGTCTTGGAGTGGAGGATTAAATGTGTCTTAATTTTCAGTTTTGGGGAACGGGTACTGCAGATGGGGCAGTAAGGTTTTTTGGCACCTAGCAAGCACCAGTTTGGTGACGTTTCAAGGCAGTGGAGCAGGAGCTGCCCCAAGACCACTAGCCCAGAAGCTGTGGGTGTTCCTGCAGCGCTGCAGAGCATCCCCCCACATTGTCAAGAAGCAGCAAAAACGGGAAGGTGGGAACAGAAATAATACGCAAGCTGTGTGTTAAACTTCTGGGGGGTTTTCGATCGCTAGCATATAAATGTTTAGGAGAATAAAAGATGATGCTTCTTTGTGTCTCCTCTTCTAAAGCAAAGTATAAAACGGTGCTGAAAAAAACGCAGGGCCAGCCTGGCCTGAAGTGCATCCGCAGGCCTGTGTGTGGGAATGACCCGGGGGAACGGCCAGCAGCAGCCGAGGACACGCCTGGACCTTTCTCCAGCACCATCGATTCAACCCAGGTGGTGCCTGGCTGCGACAGCGCACACCCTCCTGGGTGGAAAAACCTGGGCAAAATGGCAGGACCTCCCGGAAAGGCAGCGGGCATCTTGTGTGGCTCTCTGAGATACAACCATTAAACACGCCCGGTCACCCATGCCCAGGCTCGGCCTCGCCTGACCCACGGCACAAGGTGACAGGCTGGTGGGACCCGCTGGGCGGCAGGCAGGGCGGTGGGACAGGCCTCCCCCGCTG
>NW_010341267.1:0-4197 GCF_000700745.2 Antrostomus carolinensis
TGACCCCATCATAAAAAGTCACCAGGTTTGTCAGGCATGACTTGCCCTTGGTGAAGCCATGTTGGTTGTCATCAGTCATCTTCTCATTCTCCATGTGACTTAGCATAATTTCTAGGAGGATCTGCTCCATGATCTCGCCTGGCACTGAGGTGAGACTGACCGGCCTGTAGTTCCCCGGGTCTTCCTCGTTCCCCTTTTTAAAAATGGGGGTTATGTTCCCCTTTTCCCAGCCGGCGGGAACTTCACCAGACTGCCAGGACTTCTCAAATATGATGGATTGTAGGTTGGCAACTTCATCAGCCAGTTTTGTCAGGAGCTGTGGATGGATCTCATCAGATCCCATGGACTAGTGCACCTTCAGGTTCCTCAGACTGAACCTGATCTTCTCCAGTAGGCAGCTCTCCATTCTCCCAGTCCCTGCATCTGCCTTCTGTGACTTGGGGGATTACAGACCTTGTCATAACAAAATCATCTTACTTAACCTGATTTTTCATGCATGTACATATTACTTAAGTTCTGGCATAGCTTAGGATTTCTGACCTTTTCCTCTGTCAAGGATTTCAATACTGTGAAAAGGATTAATTTCGTATGAAAGATGCAAATGAACATGAAGAAGTTACAAACTATACCCTGATTCTATTTTATAAACACTATCGTGACACATGGAATGGGTTTTTATCTTCAGTTTTAAATAGAAGAGGTGCAACAAAAACAGTAGACCTTGTAAGAAACATGCAGATGTTTTTACTTTAAAATACAAAGTTACCAAAAATACAGACTTAGGGCACTTTAGGTACATTAAAAATAGTAGAACTGGTGATTGCTTTGTCCTGGCACTTCTTCTATCTAGGAATTATCAAAAACATTTCTGTTCTTTATAGGTCCCTTTTTGGGTCCCACCGTGTTGAGTTTTTTTCTGCTTAAGATGGAACCTTCAACTCCTAGCTTACTTCACTGTGATATTAATGATGCTGATATCCTCATAGGGTTTGTCGGTTTTGGGATTGACTTTTACATTTGAGATTCTCTGAACAACTTCCATTCCTTTGGTCACCCGTCCAAACACACTGTGCTTGTTGTCTAGCCACGGCTGTTTGAGGGGGGAAAAACAAAAAGCATATTAAAATGGAGAGCAGCATGTAGGTTAGGTACCAAACCAGAATAAGTGAACATGGATACATTTTATATGTCCAGACTATGAAACTTAACACCATGTAAATATCAGCGTGTAAATAAATAGCGGACTGTGGCCAACACACATTCATATGCATTTAAACTCACCTTTTCAGTTCTTTTCTTAAAGGACTGCAGAAGTCAAGTTCTCACAATGCAGTAGCATTTCATGGTTCATTTTATAGTGTATTCTCAGTTCACAGAAATGCTGTTTCAGTCTCTCATGGTATTTTCACAGCTAAACTGTAAGTGCCAGTCCAGAACACTACTTAATTCAAAGTCACATTCATACAGTATGCCCAATTAGCAATCTGCTTATAGGCATTGATATAGCTTAATAAACTTCAAAATTATGGTAGATGGGTGCCTTTTAAAAGAAAAGACACATGACTTTGAAGTAAGTGCTACATGAATGCAGTTTCTGTAAGTGTTAGCTTTAATGATTTGTTTTGTATCTGTTAGATTCACATACGCAAAGTTCTTTTTTTGACTCTGAAACTGTACACAGATCAAAGGAAATCTTGAAAGCTGAATACTGCCTTCCTTGTATAGCTATAACTAGGCAATATTAAGGAGTCATCCTGGTACCATATCCAAAAACTTCAAACACTGTAAGCAACGTCAAGATTTCCATCAAGTTTAAATCAGTTAAAACACTCTAGTAATACACATTTGCAAACATGTCCGATTTACTAAGAACTGGGTATCATCCTTACTCCAATAAAGGCAAAATGCCTCTTGATCACAACTGACAAAAATACTTCTCTATTTCTTAAAGGATGGTTTCAGAGAAGCCTACACAGTGTACATCATGTGCAGCATTTTTTGCAAAATAACAATAAAAGATTATTTAGATAATACTAGTGTGTTGCTTTTTCCATGAGAAAAAAATATTTTTGCTATCTAGTTAACATCTCAGGCCTTAAATTGAGCTTTTAATATTACTTACAGTTGGCACTACTGTTATAAAAAACTGGGATCCATTGGTATTTGGTCCTGCATTAGCCATGCTGAGCGTATATGGTCTGTCATGTCGTAAAGTTGAATGAAACTCATCTTCAAATTCTCCTCCCCAAATACTTTCACCTCCCATTCCTGTACCAGTTGGGTCACCAGTTTGAATCATAAAACCCTGCACAGAAAGTCAATGTTATTACATCATCCCCCAGAGTAAATAAGCAAAAATATTTTATGCCAGGTAATAGGGGTTTTTTTGAACTTACTTCAAAACCCTTCAATAAAACATGTTAAAATGCTGTGGATAAGGGACAAAGCATTCCAGACTTCCTTAGGTGATAATGGAGTACTTGTGGAAAAACAAGCTTACTCACTGTTCCTGATAGTGAAGGACAGAAACCTGACTATCTGTTCCTTCTGGAAACACTTAGGCTGTATCCCCTTGATTCTGGTGCAGCAGAAATAAGAAGCCTTACACGAAATGCCTTCTGACATTAAACAAAATCTTAATTCAAGTAGCATTGCTGAATTGATTTTTCTCTCAATTTCCAGCTTTATTCCACCTTGTCAGTCACAGAACAACTATTAAACTACTTCAGTAAGTGATAAAACTGTTCAGAACCTCAGGTATTCAGACTTCACAGGGAACTCTGAAGCCATTCCAGAAATCTTTTGAGCAAAAGGGAAGGGAAAGGGTTAACAGAGAGGCCTGACCAGAAAGGTGTACCATTTAAAGCAACTAAAAATTAACTTCTTACAAGTTACCTTGATGATACGATGAAATATATGTCCGTTGTAATAACCATTTCTGCTGTGCACACAGAAGTTTTCCACCGTTTTGGGGCACCTAAAATAATGTAACAGAAAATACAGGCTACAATAAATATTTAATAGTATGGTTTCAAGGCCATAAAGATTTCAGCTGAGACTAAGATCCTCTTGTACTGAGTAGTGTTTCAGCACACTGTAGAAAGGGCTTTCATCAAATAAAAAAAACAAATCCCCACCTCCTGAAACCCAGAGCTAGAAGCACAAAAGCTTGAGCACAAAGCTGGATGATCATGAAGGAAGGCAGCAACAGTGCTGGTAACACAAGGATATTTGAGCTATTGCTGGGAAGAAGGGAGGGGAGGGTGGATATTTGGAGTGATGGCATTTGTCTTCCCAAGTAATTGTTACACATGATGGAGCCCTGCTTTCCGGGAGATGGCTGATCACCTGTGTGCCGATGGGAAGCAGTGAATGAATTCCTTGTTTTCCTTTGCTTGTGCTTTATGTATTGTCTTTATCTGAACCCACAAGTTTTCTCACTTTTACCCTTCCAAGTCTCTTCCACCATCCCACTGAGGAGAAGTGAGCGAGCAGCTGTGTGGTGCTTAGTTACCAGCTGGGGTTAAGCCACGACAGTCAGGAACCAACTATTTCCTCAAAGCCTGGTTCAAGGCACCACTGACAAGATGTTCCTTCTCCAGCTTTCTACTTACACATTGTTTATTTACAAAATCAATTAAGGACTGTATGTTCCATAAGCAGAAAGCTGTTCACTCTTCCACCTCTGTAATTCTATTAAGCTGTATGTGTAAGGTGTCCAGCGTTGTATACAAGAAGTAAAATCTAAAAATACAATGTTTTAATATTATAGAACTTGCAGTCAGCAGAGTCAGTTATCCTCTGAAACTACTCACAAACATTGTTTGGAAGCAGGGTGAAGAAATGAAATATTACTGTTGATAGAATAAAAAGGGAAAAAACCAAACAACCAATCCCTTCACCTTTGTGACTTGATTTTTCACTTCAGAGAGATTTGCTACCAGAGTGGGAATTACTTGTGATAGCTCTTCCACTAGGTTTTATAAAATGGATTAGTAGCCAGAGTAGATCAACATTAACAGATTTATGCAGTCACACACATTTTCCCAGCAAATGAGAAAATCATTGAGTCTATAGCTGTAGAGTTACTTTAGTTTTGACAAGGAACATTAGCTTGGGCTTAGTGATATTCTAAACCATCTTGTGAAACAGAGTGCCAAAGGCATAACTAATGGAACAGACAAGATTATAGTCCCA
>NW_010341267.1:4229-15035 GCF_000700745.2 Antrostomus carolinensis
TGAGCACATGGCCAAAAATTTAAGGGGCATACAAAGCCACATTCTATATGCTCTTCTTTAATTTTTTAATCACATTCATCTTAAAGAGATTTTAAATTCAGCTTAGCTAGGACAAAATAATAGATCAAGAAAGGACAAACCTAACAATAACCAAGCCTGGTAATACTGTATTTCATTTAAAATTGCATGCAAAACATTGCAGTGAAGCACCTAGCAATATAACCTGGGAATATAACGGAAGATTGGCGAGGAGAACTGTAAACACACTCAAGTGGCCTGTACCTGGGGTGTCAAAACCCACCTATATATCACACTGCTAATTGTTTTTTAGTCTTATGTGCTTGACAAGTAGAACATCTGTGTTTAGACAACACAGGCCTGGGACAGACTCAGAGGCACCCTATCAAACATACTTGAGATTCCTGCCCTGCTGGGAGAAAGATCAAAGCACAGTGGAAAACTACTGCCTGCTAAAAATCCCTGATTGCAGGTGAAAGCAGCAGGTTTGGAATCTCTGGCTCTCTCTCTAGCAAGGACTGAGCTCTGCGGTGCCAGTGCTCCCGCTTACATGCCTCTGCCCCGGGTGCTGCTTCGGAGATCCCCCGGTTTGCGAGGGAATGAGAATAAATTTGCTCTCTGCATTTTATCCACGGCCTTTGTGGTTGTTCCTGCATCCTGCCTGTGCCAGCTCACACAATATTCATGCAAAGATAGTGACACACTGGCATGAGAAATTAAAAAAAAAAAAGAAGTCAGAATAACGTAGCTTGGCCTGTCAGTCACTGGCCAGGGCTGCACCATTACTGCAACCTAGGTACTGCAATTATGAATTCCAGAAACTAGGGCCTGATGCAAGGAGACATCAGTGAAGAGAACAGTAAAAGACTAGCAGCCCTACAGGGTAGAATTGAGGCTGTGTTGCCTTACCTGTGCTTATGATAAATCATGAACTAGCTTTTGGACAAGCATGGACTATACTTAAATGGTTTAAAGTTTCAATGTATAGCAATATAATAATACATAAATTTACTGTTTCATAACAAAATCTTTGCATATATTAGCATCACAAAGGAGAGATGCAGACACAGTAAATTTAGCAATTGTCATGCATGAAACTTTTTCAATTATATGCCTGGTTTTGGATAGGTACAGCACTAATATGCTGGTATAAATTTCAAGTTGCACTTAAAGAAGCTACAATAACATCAGATGTAGTACAATGGCAACATCTGGAAGTTGCAAACTGTACTATTCCTCTGGCTTATGCAGACCTACTGCCAACATCATCATTCTTTTTCAACACAGAATCACACAGCACTGCCTTACAATAATATGTAGCATACACAGAAGAGCAGCATGACCTATCCACACCTGCTGTTTAGAGAAAGAACAAAAGTTAAGAAAAGAAGAAATATCCTGAACCAATAATTAAATAAAAGCAAAAATAATAAAAAACCCCAAAACCTGTGCCACCAAGTGTTATTTAGACCTATTTTTACCCTTCTTTATTTGTGTCTGTCAAGAGCCACATTCCTAGCTTGATATATTAAGAAATTGTCAGGAAACAGGGACAGCAGAAGAAGGGGAAGAAAAGAACTATTCCTAGCTTGGAATATAATTATTGGATACTGCCACCAAAAACTACAGAAGGAAGGAAAAATGAAATGACAGAAAAACCACCAAATACATACTCAACAGGAAAAAGCTTGATATGAATATCTCCCATGCTTGTGTGGATGATGGCACTGTCTGAAACTCTTTTGGGACCTTCTGCCTGAGTGGCTGCCATGACCTCTTCTTTAGAAGGTTTCTCATTAAATACATCTCTGTCAGAATCTGCACTCTTCGTATCTTCTGGCTCACGTTTAGTAAACTGAAGGACAAAAGAACAGAAGGTTAACTGTTTGGTTTTCTCTTTTTTTCCCCTTATCTTACACACCACTCTGCACCCAAGACATCAGTGTGATTATTCAACCTGCCAAACATCCAACTAGATTTGAAATGTAGGAAGAGAATTAATGAACAATCTATCCTTGCATTTCAGTGTTGTGCATTACCAGTATTTCCACTGTCACAAATTCCAGTACAACTACATGCAAATCCAAGTAACTTTTTACAATCTGTTATCTTTAAACTTCCTCCCCTTTTCAACAGAAAACCCATAGTAGTTCAGCACCTCTTCTTTAAAAAAAGAGTGGAGAATATCATGTGTTCCATTATATTCAGACAAAATTAACAGGTTTCATCACAAAACTTTAACTTTCACTACAAAGTCAAACTAAATCCTCTTATTGCAATACTGCATTAATACAAAACTATAGAAAACCAGCAAATTTAACTCAAAAAAGGAGAAATCTCATAAATGTAGTTTTTATAGTACTTATAAGAAAACACAGACTAAATATGCAAGCACACAAGCATCTGCTTAAGTGAGTAGTACACTTACATATCAAATGACCATCACTAATCTTTCTGCATGCATTTAGTCATGTTTTCTCTTAACAATATGTACCAGATTTTATCTAACTTTTCCTCCTCACTTGTAAAATTGTTCATAGTATGTTCCATTATATACTACACATTAACCACACAAAGCTTTATAAAGTACACTGTCTTGGTCCAATGGAAAACATGATCAAATTCAAACACAAGTAACAACAGACAGACCAATCTCTATTCCTTATGGTGACTGCATCCCAGATTAACTACTAACTACTTTGGAATTGCTTGTCTGTTTGGCTTATTCATTGCATCTCAGCTAAAATCTAAATTATGAACGGGAAGATGACTCCTGTCTTAGTAAGTTACCCATAAAGCACTTGGTGCTATAGAGTCCTGATGCTGCTTATTTTTATTACATATGTTTTACAGTTAATTATTGTTTATCAGTATAAGATCTGCTTAGGTTTTTAAAATGTTCTTATTTAAGTTTGGTTTTTTTTCCAACTAGAACAAAAATGTATACCCTTCTCGCACAACTGTAACTTAGACAGCCAAAACCATCCAGGTTTATTTAACTGCTTAATAAAGCAGAGCAATAATAAAAGAAAATAAAGACTTCAAACCTGTTTCTAATCAATTTATAGCTAGTTCAAGCTAAAAATTCTAGAATATGCTTGTAATATAAAGGGACTCCTCTGGAAAAGTTGTGTTTGCAAATACTCAAGACAAAAAGCACCGGTGAGGTGCAAGGAGAAAAATAAAAACTAAGGCAGAGAAAACATCAGTACAAGAATGGAGTTACTTCAATAGAAACCACACACACACCATGTAAAACCTATTTTTCTTGAAAGCCGTGCAGATTATTGTTGGATCTGCCTGGATATTCTGGAGAACAGGATTTTCAGATGCTTTCATTTCTATAGTGATTGCAGCACGATGTTTCTTTGCTACTCCTTGGAACAAAGCTAGTTGCATCACTCTGATATTCTCTTGTTTTCCCAAGATACGAATACACCTGAAGTACAAGATGTAGAAAGGTATAACTACTGTTAGCTGCTCACAGTCAGAGAATGTCTTCTTTCTGACTGTAAGACCCAAAGCAAAATTTCAAAAGCCTTTCAAATTAATTTACTAATTGTTTTTATGATGCTTTTCTATTCAAACTTGCTACATAATTTACTAATTAGCCTCCTTATGCAATAAAATCCCAATTGCAGGATCCACATTTACTTTGTTATTACATCCAGTTAGCCAGAGGAAAACTGTTTACAGATTTTTAATATAAATATGCTTGCCATATTTTCTTTTCATTTTATTAAGCTTCAAATTGCAATGACTCATTACTAAACATGGGAGTATCTAACGTAAGGCTCCCAAATAACAACAACAAAAACAGATGAAAGACCCCCACAGCCATATCCAGTTTTAAATATACTCTAAATTTGACTGAATATAGACTTTCATACAAATGTATTTCTCTCAATGTGTGCCACTGGAACTTACCTGTTAGTCTCTACATTTATGACCTTAATGCCCAACATTGTTCCATAGAGAACGAAGTGTCCAGTTTCATCAAAAACTATATTAATTAATCTTACTGCATCCACTTTCTCCAGCTCACGCTCAACTGCCATACGTCGGCCAAACTCCATATCTGGTAGCTGCTGTCTCATCTGCTGAAGTTCAGTAAACATCTACAGAAAAAAAAAGAAAAAAAAAATCATTATCATATGAACATATTTTAAACTTTTGATCCAGCAAAACACTGATCCACATGCTTTCTAAGTGACTTTCATATAGAAGACTTTCATATAGAAGTCAAGTGAGACTACTCCACTCAAGCTTATCTGAAGAAATAAAATAAATACAAGTAATACTCTCTTTATTTTAATGACCTAGTAGGTATGTTGTAGTACTAGGCTCAAGCAAAAAAACAGGAAAGCATATAGCTGTCTAATAAAGTTCTTAGAAGATGACAAATTTAATTCATTACTTTGTTGTTTTCGAAATGGGCATTTTCTGTAATTGCTTTCTGGTAAAAAGAAAACTAGCAGCATGAAAACACATGAAAATCAACAACTCAGTTTCACTGCATAACTAACATAAATCAGTAAGAATTAATTCTGGGGCAAAGAAATAAAAGAGGCAAGGAAGAGAACACAGAAAATCTTTTCTGCAAGAAAAATACAGCAAAGAAGCTCAGCTTTAGAAACAGCTGATAAGTTCACTGAATGTGCTGGTAAATATGTTCAAATAAGCAAGAAAAAGTCTCTCTCAAAAAAAAAAAAGAAAAAAAAAAAGAAGTAAGACCAAACTTACACTCAGAGATTCATCAAAGACTCTCATCAGCTTCCCTGTCAGAAAACGGAAAATTCTAACTTTTCTGTCAGACCCAAGAGTGGCCATTTTCTTGCCATCGGGTGAAAAACTTATACTGGATGGGTAAGCCTTGCATTTAGCAAATTCGTATAGATGAGTATCTGTTTTATACTCCCAGTTCACATTCTTGGGAAATTTATATTCATGAGGAGTACCAGTCCAGTACTCGATCATTCCAGACTTGTCAGCAGACACTACCACTTTGTAGACAGGGTTCAATCGTATCTGAGTAAGAGAAGATGTATGGAGTTTATCAAAAACATGAAGGGGCTGGTTATTTCCTCGTCCATCATATATGAATATTTTTCCTGTGCTCTTCTCAGACGTTGCAACAGAAGATATGGCATCTCCAGGGCAATATACCCATTCACACTGGCCAGGGTAGTATCTGCAACAAAGAACACAAGGAGAAAAACAATAAAAAAAGAAATAGGGACTAGTTTTACTTTTTTACTTAGATATAAGTTTATTTCACTATAAACACGAAATCCAGTATCAGAAGCAAATTTCGAACTTTATTTACTAGTCTTGCTAAAATTCAACAGTGTTATAACCAAGCTTTTCCAAACAACACAATTCAGTGGATGGCTCAGCCAATTTCTATTGCTCACATATTGTTTTATAAAGAGGCCGTGACAGACAGCAAAGGTAGGAGGTGGGTATAAAAGAAGAATAAGAATGAAAATCCAGCTAAATAGCACCAGTAGCATTAATGATTACTAATCAACTTCTTGACTCAATAGCATTTCTATTCCATCTGTTAAGTGATAAATGCTTTAGAGGAAATGAAGACAACTGTACCTTTGCCATGTCCCTAAAGAAAAATTCAACTAAGTCTTGCAAAAAAAACCCCCAAATAAAAAAAAAAAAATATCCACAAAAAATTATATAAGTCAAATTAAGACAGTCACTCCATATTCAATAAGTGTTCTGAATGCATTTAAGAAGGAACCCATTTGCTACTACCAAAAACATACTCTACAAATAAAACAAACCAGAGATATGGTCAATAATATAATTTATGTTTGTTTTTTAAAAAGTCAGTAAGGAAAGATTTTGAGAACCAGAACTCATAAACTAAATGACAGACCACAAAGATATGCTGGTGTCCATAATAAATGCCTGTTTAGTATCCTTTCACAAATAAAACCAACAGATACTGAAGGGCTGACAAATGACAGATGCTAATAATTTGAATTTTCAATGTCTGTCTGGTAAAGATTTTCATAAAGAGAAGCACAAACAGAAGTTTGTCTCAGGTTTCCTAGAAAGAAAAGGATAAAACAAATGCATAAATAAATAAATAAATATTATGTCCCATTGATCTAGGCATCCATCCTGGTTTCGCCAGGACAGAATCATAGAATTAATTCTCGGTCAGAAAACTGCATTTTAAGAAGACTGCAGCACCTGATCTGATGAGAACTGAGTTGGTAAGATACCTTGGTTTAGTTTGTGGCCAGCCACGGTATGTGGGTTTCCATAATGATAGAGGCCTTTAGCAGTTTAGAGTCAGCCAGGTGCTAAGGCCAGGAGGAGTGAAAGCCGGGGCAGCTGACCCAAGCTGGCCCACAGAAGCATTCCATGCCATAAATGTCACACTCACTATAAATTGGGAGGTTTGCTGGGGATGTTTCTCTTCCTCAATGGCCACCATCCCTAGAGGATCCCACCCATCATTCTGCTCCCAAGGCCCCCTCTTCTGCTTCTTGTGACGGTCACGCTTTCCTTGGCTGAGTATAACTTTGTGTATTTTATATTAGTATTAATATTAGTTCTTACTATTATTTCATTAAATCTGTTTTCATTTCAACCGACGAGTCTCTTCTCCCTTCCTAATTCCCCTGCTCAGGGGTGGGGAGGCGTCAGTGGGCGTTAGAACTGCCTAAACCAAGACAGCATCATTATCCAAAGCTTCTGCAGAAATAGCTGCCGTTCTCTGGATCACTGATGGAAGTATGAAGTATGGGGATTTGCAGACACCCACACTGTGTAGATTAGCTAGAACTGAAAGGAAACACCAAAAACAAAAGGCTAACTAGTATTGTTCCACAGATGGCCAAGCGGGAATCAATTCTTATAGGCCAAGTTCCTTACCTGGAGGATGATACTAAAACTATAACCAAGAAAACAGATAACATAAGCTTTTACACAGGCATTCTGAAAAGCTTTTTTTTTTTTTAATTTGTACTTCAGTTTCACAACTAATCAACAGATAGTAGACTATGAGGAATAATTTTCAAATTTTAAAAAGCTTGTGGAAACATCAGTATTTCTACCATTCTTGGTACAGCATTCAGTGATTCTCCAATCCTCCAAATGCCCTCTTATAACAGTGTGGGGCTTGTCTTCCTCTCGTATTGTTATAATTCAAATAACATCCATTCCTATTTCTCCCAGACGCTTTAGCTACATACTGTATAATTACAGAAATCCTACAACAGCAAGATTAAGGAAAACAAAAACATTATTTCTAACAGAAGAAGGAAATTTCTATCCCTATGACAACAAACAAGACAATACATAGAGGCCAAATTCCATCTCTACGGGAACAATTAGTTCACTATAATTTTTAAATTCAGTGTCAAAAACAGAAAAAAAATGTGCCTAGGTAAGTATTTAGAGAAACATCTCATCTTTTTGCATAATATTTGACACTGAGGAAAGGCATAGACCTACTCCACTCATGTACTGTGCATACAGACTTATCATTTTTCCTAATCAGTCAGGCATTCTGCAGCCACGGGATGCATTTCAGACAATGCAACTTACTCAGCTTCATCTGATAGAGGCGAAAAAAACCCCTCAAAAAACTCAAATTATTAACTTACCTCTTAGCAAAAAAAGGCCCATTCAAGAACTACGTAACTTACCCAAGTTTCAGCATGTTGATCATATCAAAGTTGACTACATCAAAGACCTTCATTGCTTTGTCATCTCCAACTGAACAGAATAACGCCCCCTCCGAACTCACAGCAATACTCTCAATAACACCTATTTAAAAAGTTAACATACTATTAAGACATGGGAAAGGGACATCCTTCACTTCAATATTCTACACAAAAAAAACCCCACAGAGGTTTTTAAGTTTTTAGACTTAAAAAACTACCTGACTTTAATTAAAACAAAGCAAACCAAACCATAAAGCACTTTGTATCCTACCACCGTTTAGAATCAGGTACGTGACAATTAAGTACTTACCATATACAGAAATGCAAGATTATAATTACAATTATTTTAATTTAAAATGTTCATTTAAAAAAACTGAGAACAACATTACGATTCGGTAAAAAATTATGTGCTCTTCAGCTTGCATCTCTCAAAAGAGAAAAAGCAGAACTCTGCAGAGTACTACAGTCCCCCTATTAACGTACATAGTACTGAAAATTACTCTGCAAGTGAACCTTCCACAAGTTTTTCACAATATTCATTTTTGCTTGGTAGGCTGAGTTCTCACATTTTGTTTCTGTACGTAATGAAAAGCTGATAGTCAAGACGAAAAACCCACCATAACGTTTTTTTCTAACTCTAAAAAGAAACAGTACTTTTACTGTCTATTATTACCCTTTTCTTACTGTAACAGTCTGCATATAAAACTGGTTTTTTTCCATGAGGCTTATCATAATTTCTAAGAGCAATCTTCATTTTCTGTCCAGCCTATTTAATGCTTAGCATAGGGTAGAAGAGCTATGTGTACTTAGTAACTCAGACAATTGAGTTAAAATTATTAATTTTTAATTACAATTCAGCAGATAATCAGGGCAATGATGCAGAATTTACTTTACAGTTGCAATAATTCCAGATGAATTTTTTTTTTTTCCATACTGGAGAGGAAAAAAGAAAAATATAAGGTATAAAGATAACCTTACTTAAAGCAACATCTTTTTAAACTTCTCTGGATTTTATGTATCCTGTCATGTACCTTGTTCACTCATTTTTAAACAGACAGTTTCTTCATGTCCTAGACATTCCCCCCACAGGCAGGGCACAAGGCAAAGAAAAGGATGTGGGGGATCTGTGCACGACGAGTCTCACTTGTTTTATTCTCACCCTATCCCTCCTGCAGTTTGGGAGCAAAATGTAACAGGACAGGGGAATGAAGGTAGGTTGGTAGATACAATTTAATCCCTGACTGCAGTAAATTAATGCCAGAACCCCTCTCCTCTTTACTTGCACTCTTTCTTCAGTGCCTAAGAGCAAGGGGGATGAAAAGGTGAGGTCCTTCAGAGAAGAAAAAGCAACCTCACCTAGGTGGCTCCGGAAGTGTTTCACAAACTCAATCCCTTCTTCTATTTTTTTCCAGAATTTTACATGTCCATCGTGACTGGCTGTTATGATAAAATCTGTCCTACAATTACAAAAGAAAAATGACAGCAACAAAAAAAAGATAGATATACACATGATGCGGTTTCACACTGGGCAGTAATTTGCACTATAATTAACGCTGTGTAGAGAATAAACTTTAAAGAAATTACTCTGATAATCTGTCTGAATTAGTACTATCACCCCCAGAAAAGCAAACAAGTATTTTCATGCACTCTGGATTAATCTCTGAAAAGTCAACAGCCTGACTTGAAATATATAATACTATCCCTTCTGATTATGTACATTTATTTCTATTTTGGGTCTGGTTTCACAGCAGTTCCTATCTACTAATGTCTATGTGTGGGTGAAGAAAAAAGAAAGCTATCTCCTCAATCTGTGCAGTTCTGATGAATCATATTTTGTTCAGCTACAGTCAGTTGCTCTTATTTGTATATATATTGCATATTGCAATAAGAATTTTAAGATCTTCTTTGAGTCTATATAAACAATCTTATCTTGCTTCTTAGTAAGCTGTTTCCTTTGCACTTAGTTTTCAAAAAAACCCTTTAAATACCACCTCTAACACTGTAACTTTCCACTATTAGACTTTTAAAATTAAAACTTCTTATCATATACAAAAATACAGCTCTGATAATGGGATAAAGTGGAAAAAACCACACTTACTTAGTACATACTACATGTGTAATGACATCTCTGTGCATGTAACTGCGTTCATACATCGAAGCACATGGTAGGTTTTCAAGATAAACGTGTTCAAATTCAAGAACTAAACAGAATAAAAAGAAAAATCAGTAAATATTTTTTTTCATAAAGATACACCTAGCTTCTGCTCTACCTTACTAACGCTTGAATAGCGTATTCCCATTTTAGTCAAGACTATGCCAGGATTTTGTGCAAACATAATAGAAGAGGTTTCCACTGTGGCTCTGCACTCAGACTTACAGATTCTTGGCAGACTAAAGCCACTCGAATTTTGCTTTAACCCACGCAGATGCCCCCTTTTAAAGCAACTATTACCTTGGCTGTCAGAATGTATACAGAAAAATCCAACACAACAATTTTTAAGTTACTACCAGAAAACAGAAGATCATCCGCACCTCTCTTCCTTCCAAAACTAAACATATCCCCATTGTTGCTGTTAAGAGATTCAAGGTCCCACAAGGGTACTGTAGCTTAAATTTTAAGTGCTTTTAACTGGCCCAACTAAAATAATCTGATTGTCTGCTTTTGTCTGAGATTTTCCCATCGTAACTGTTAATACCTGTGCAACGGCATTTGTTATTTAACTGGCAGTTCTGTATCTGCCGAACATCCTTAGCTCACATTTACATGACAACAGAGAAATGACAGACACATAAAACCATATCCTGAAACAGAGCCCAGAGGCTTCTCCTACTCCTCTGGCTTGGGGCAATGATCCAGATGACAGTTACTGCCACATTGGTAAGCAGCACAGCTTCGGCAACCAGTGTCCTCTTAGCCTCAGTGTCCTCCAAAGGAAGGGGAAATACAGTGTCCCCAGACTGCAATTCCACACCCAAGGGGGGTCACAGAATCACAGAATGGTAGAGGCTGGAAGAGACCTCTGGAGATCATCTAGTCCAACCCTCCCTGTCAGAGTAGGATCACCTACAGCAGGTTGCACAGAACTGCATCCAG
>NW_010341268.1:0-36705 GCF_000700745.2 Antrostomus carolinensis
CCACCCAAACCATTCTATGATTCTATGTTGACAATTTTAGGGACCTGTTGCAGAACTTTTCCTAAGTCATTAGAGAAATGACAGCAGAGGAACGTTTGCTGTTTGCATCCTGGCTCTAGGTTGGAGTGGTGGGTGTGCTCCTCAAAGTTCCTCTGAGGAAGAACTGGTCTGTGCACAGCAGTTAAGCCAGAGTAAGGGCTGGACTGAGATTAAGGTCATACTGTAGCAGGAGGAACTCCTGGCTCATGTTCCTGATTTCCTTTATAACTGACCCAGAGTTGGAAGGCTGAAAGTTCACCTGTGACCTGTTCTGCTCCCCAGGACTCGGTTATCACAGGCACGTCTGAGAGGGACCGTGTCAACCAACGGGCTGAGAGTGTCAGTGAGAGGGACAGCGTGTCACAGACCATCTGATGGGATCAGGAAGGAAGGTGAGCATAAATAACAGCGCAGTTGGGAGTTAATTTTTGCTTATTTATTTCTCAAGAATGAATGACCTGGGAGCAATGTCTTTCAGAAGCACCTCACTGCTGAGGTATTTTGTTCCGCTTCATCTCCCAAAGCTTTGCCAGCCCCACTGCTGCTATGCCATCTCTCTGCCTTGCCCTTTTCTGTTGATAACAAGACAATACCATGACAAAATGGTCCTTCTTTGTTACCCTTTTGTGGTGACAGAGGAACTGGTTTAAAAAAATAAAGCATCTGACTGTCATTGTCCTTTACTTTTATGTGACTCTGGGCTCGCTTCAGTGACTTCAATATTGTATCTCTGCAGCATGGCCTGGAGCAGAATCTCTCACACCTCCTTTGTTTCCTCCTTCCCCCATGAGATGCCACGTGCCTCACCTGGGAAGTGAAGCTGGATTTCGGGTCTGTTTTCTACAGCACTGTTCTCACACATCGCCCAGGGTCTCAGCAGCATCACTGCATTGATCTGCTCCTTCCTTCAGAGCCTCTTTACCTTCTGGATTTGTCTCTTGGCGTGTTATTCTTCTGACACTTTGAATGTGCTTAAAGGTGAGCTCAGTTTCCTGATGTGCTTTAGCACATGGAGGAATCTCAGTGAACCATAACATACAAGGGAATTAAGTGGCTTCAGAATTATTGTTCTGCTGAAGTGAAGTTTGGGTTTCATGTCCTTGCCTGTCTCAGGAATGCTCGAAATAACTTGAGGAGTAAACAAGACCCTGGAATAGGCCGTTTCTGTTCACTGGTGCTTAACTTGGGAGGTAAAAATCTCCAGATGTAGCAGCTGGAAGTGACAAAAGCAACTGTTTTTAGAAAGCATGATCTCAGACACTTCAGGGATACCTTTGGATGGAGAAATCTAAGTTCCTTGCCACCTCTTTAACTGCCCTCAGCACAGAGATGCTAGAAGCTGACTCTGGCTCATGTCAGTGCTTGTTGTTCGACCTCCAGCATAACATAACCTTCTTCTGGGATCCTCTGTGCTCCACTCTGAGCAAGAGGGAAATCCCAGTGGTGGAGCAGAGTTTTGCATTTGTTGATATTTATTCTTTTTTCAGTCTTGACAGCTCTTGGACCCACAGCATCCCAACAAGGCACATCTTGGTGCTCTGGCTTTTGTTCCAAGCAAAGTGTGAGGGATGTTTGGGAGAGACCTTTGCTAGCTTTAAAGACCTGTAATAATTTCACAATTATTTATATATATATATATTTTCAGTATTACAGAAACAATGTTGGGCACTTCCTGGTTTTAAGGCTCGCTGCTGTGCACAGGTTATGAAACTAGAGCAAAACAAAATTCACCTTGCATTTGAGTGAGACCCATGTCTCCTCAAACTCCTCGACAAAGCCTACCTCTTCCTTCTCCAAAAAGACAGTGTGCTTTATCATACACAGAGGCTCTCCACAAAGGGATGTGATGCCTGGCTCACAGCTTTCTGCCCAGCACGTGGGGAACAGTCACTGTGCAGTCTACATTTTGCAGAACACGATGTTTCCAAATGATGTTCACTTAAAGTTAGCAGATGAAATAGCTGAAATGGCCAAATCCCACATTGCAACCCCAGAACCCATTGAATTGATGTAACTGATAAAGGTGAATGAATCCACCACCACCTGGGAGCTAGTTCAGATAGCTCTGCTGCATGGTGATAGGTCATTGCACACACACTGAGGTGTTGCCTTTGCATTTCTGGAGTTAGAACAAAAGCTTTGGGGATTTTGTGTGTCAGAGGGGTGTCTGCGTTAGAGAATCCAGCCCTTGTCCTTAGTGGGGACACGTGGCCTGTGGGATCTCAGGTCTGGGGCTCGGGTGGGCTCTTCCCTGTTGTGCAATGAGTTATCGTGCCACAGCAAAGTCACTCTGCTGTGAAGGTGCTGTGTGCTTGTGGGGTCACCTCTGGGTGTGGGAGATCCCAGGGTGAGTTCCTGCCCTGCAAAGGCATCAGTGTTAGAAGGGTGTGACACAGAATTAAAAATCAATTGATGTCTCAAATCTGGATCAAATCCACTGAGAAGCAGTTTCTCATTTTCAGCTGAAGGTGGCCCTGAGTGGCCAATATCTGAAAGCCCTCAGCTGCTCAGTTTTTGATGAACTTGTCCAGTCTGGGCTGATTCCTGAGTTTTGTGAGTCCTCAATCAATGTCTGATTTGCTGACTGGGACTGTTTCTTGAGCCATGTTCTGCAGGCACTCGGGGACTCTTGCCAGGTAAATGGTTTATTCTGGGGTTGGACTTTTTCTTGGCAAGTCAAAGGGCAACGCATTGTTAGATGTGTAATGGAAGTACATAAAAGTAGAGGATAAACAAGCACCATGGAAAGATTTACAGTACAGACTGAAGAATCATAGTATTCAGTCAGCAATAATTAAAGACACTGTTTTGTTTTGGTTTGGTTTTTGGTTTGTTTTTTTTTTAATAGCAGATAAGAGGACAGGGAAACAGCCACTGCAGACATTACTCAGTTTCCGTGTCTAGGCTGAAGTCAGCTTTGACACTGACATCAGTCCATCCCTTTTCATTTCATAGAAGCTGTTGGTTTAGCATGAAAGCAGAGCTGTGGAGGCAGATTTTGACTTTTGTTCATTTGACAAGTCACCAGCACATACTCAAGGAGTGAATTTGCTGGATCATACGGGAGGGTCAGGGGCTGGGACACAGGAACGGTGCCCGTGTGGTCATCTGTGTCGAGGGCTGTTGTGATGGGCACATGTTTCTGTCTGTGAGAAAGTGTCACAGTTCAAAATGTGGTTTTGTTCTGAAGTGGTATGAAATCAGAAGTGTAAGAATGATGAAGGGAGTGGAGCATCTCCCTGCTGAGGACAGGCTGAGGGAGCTGGGGCTCTTTAGCTTGGAGAAGAGGAGACTGAGGGGTGACCTCATTAATGTTTATAAATATGTTAAGGGTGAATGTCAGGAGGATGGAGCCAGGCTCTTCTCAGTGATGCCCAATGGCAGGACAAGGGGCAATGGGTGTGAGCTGGAACACAGGAGGTTCTGCTTCAACTTGAGAAGAAACTTCTTTCCAGTGAGGGTGACAGAGCCCTGGGACAGGCTGCCCAGGGAGGGTGTGGAGTCTCCTTCTCTGGAGACATTCAAGACCCGCCTGGACACCTTCCTGTGTGATCTCATTGAGGTTCCTGCTCTGGCAGGGGGGTTGGACTGGATGATCTTTTGAGGTCCCTTCCAATCCCCAACATTCTGTGATTCTGTGTAATATACAACTGAAACAAAATAACAGAAATGACTAACATTTATCTTGAATATTTTCCAGTGAAGTTTCCACAAGAATGGATATTGTTTTGTGAAATCTTCCAGTTTGGTTCAAACAGCAGCTTCCTCCCCAGGGCTTTTTCCCCAGGTAAGTGCTGCAGCAGAGACCTGGAGTGGTGTGAGAGCTGGTAGGCTGGCAGGGCTGAGCTCCTCCTGGTGCCCTCTGGTGCTTGCAGGCTCCTTCTCACAGCCTGGTCCCAGGGATATGCTGGTGGATGGATGTCCTGAGCCCGTGAAGAAAGGGAAACGGTGCTGTGGAGGCAGCAGGGCTGTGCCCAGCTCCACAGGCTCAGTGCAGTGACCCGTGTGGGTGGGGACACGGAGGGCTGGCAGGTTGGGGGAGGCAGGGACAACAAGAACTGACCCTGCAATGCTTTTCTTGCTTTCCCCCTCCCCAGTTTTCTCTACAGCTCTGACCTTGCCATGTAATTTTTGACACATTCTGTCATATCCTATATTTCTCCTGCCTTTCCTGTTCTGGAAAATAAGGATACAGCCAGACAAGTTGCCTGCTTATGGCTCCATGTGCTGTTTTGAACATAATGTACAGCCAGGTTAATTGATTGTCCTGCTTGGTACGTGTTTACCTTTCATCAGACACATACGTGCAGCAGGAAGGGGTTAAACCTTCCTTATCTTACCCTGCAGAGCAGGTCACTGCAAGGGGCAGGAGAAGGCTGGATACTGGGAGCTGGAGTAAATCCCTTGCAGGTACATAGCAAAGTGCTGAGTGGATGTGGGGAGAAGCTACTTCAGAGTGTGTAGGGCTGGTGGCCTTTGGCTGATGGGGGTTTAGGGAGAGTTTTAGAGAGATGGGTTTTAGTCATGTGAGAAATTGAGGTAGGCTTTCCAGTCCATCAACTGGATCTTAGGACTCTCACACTGTGAGCACTCTCTTCCTTCCCATTTCTTTCTTAGGGTTGTGTGTGACATCCCCCACCACAGGTGACTGCACACACATGCAGGTATGTGATTATATTTATATATTTATACAGAAAGGAGAAGGCAGGTTAGACTGCTCTGTTGCATCGCGAGGTGTCAGCCTTGTTGTAAGGAGAAGCAACTGAGAACATGCAAAGTTCCTTAGCAGGTGGCTGACTCATCCTTGAAGCTGTAAAACACAGAGGCAGAGCTGCTTTGTGCTTGAGAATGAGGAGTGCCTGTCACTTACAGCTCTATTTTGCTGCACTTCAGTGTGTGTAGAGATGTCCCAGTGCTGATGATACTCGGAGCCAGAGGGAGCAGGAGCGTTGCTGGGTGCTCACAGCACCTCACTCTTTCTTTCCTGGCTCTCTGGAAGGTGAGTGTGTGCTTTGGGAGGAACTGCTCATCCAAATTCACTGGAATAAGCTGCCCAGAAAGGTTGTGGAGTCTGCACCTCTGGAGATGTTCAAAACCCACCTGTGTAACCTGCTGTAGGGAACCTGCTTTGGCAGGGGGGTTGGACTGGATGATCTCCTGAGGTCTCTTCCAACCCCCACCATTGTGTGATTCTGTGAAAGGACATGAGAAGGTGGCACAGCAGCTGACACCAGGAGTGCTGGGTGCCAAATGCTTTTAATGCCATGAGCACCACGGTACAACCAGAGCTGATGGCTGAAGGGGCAGTGTCCTGATAGCCTGGCTCTTCCTGAGCAGCTTTTTAAGGCTGAGCTGGGCTTCTGGAAGCATGTATCAGCTCTGAGCCTCCTTCTGCTGAAAACTGGGCTTCCAATAATGGAACTGACTTTAAAACTGGTCACGCTTCTTACCCCTGGCTGCTGATGTGTCACGAGTGTCTCCAGCAGGCGTAGTTTCAAGACCCTGCCCTGATGGGTAGCGAAACGGGTGGGGTTAGGGCATTGCTGAACAACACTCCTGCTCTGTAGCGCAGCCAGGCAGTCCCAAGCAGGAATAGAAACCTTGACAAGAGGGGAAAATCAAAACATTAAAGTAATTACCTTTTTTTTTTAAGCTTGGTTAGGCTTATAATTCAGGACAAGGTTTGGGTGTTAGATGATGGGTGGTTTTTAGCTTCGTGCAACACAAACATTACAGAGGAGATTACAGAGGAGAGAGAGGGAGAAAGCAAGTAAAATCTCTCGTGTAAACCTCTGGCAAGGTGTAATGTGGCAGTTGGGTTTTACTTCCAGCTATAAACCAACAGTTGCTGCTATTTGGCCTTTTTATCCTGTCTTAATCCTCTCTATTAGTCTCCGTGACACTTCCTTTAGCAACGTGCAGAAAATAGCTCTGGGAGCGTTGTGTGGCCAGGGTAGAGTTTACTCTGGAGTTACCACAACAGAGGATAAATCAGGATTGGGTTTTAGCCCTGTGGTGAATGAGTATTTGGCATATTTGATGGTAGGCAGGTCTCTGAGACCCTTGGCTTTCCTCTCTCCTTCTTTGCAACTTGGAAGTAGCCTCACGTGAAGGCCTGTGAGTGCAGGCAGAGGCGGATAGACGGTCTTGCATGAGCTGTAAAACACAAACCTTCAGTGTTGGGCTCTGCTGACCCCACTGGCATTTGTAGGTGTGGGTGCAGTAACATCTCAAAGCCAATAATATTTCTTTTCACATATTCCCTGCTTGGAATTGAATGTTTAAGCAAACAGAGGTGAGACAAGCTGATTATTGAAACAAATATTGCCTTGTTTATAAAAATCTCTCTAGCTGACATTTAACCAGCAGACACGTCACCCTGTGCAGTCACAGAGCTGAATGTGACCCGTGTCCTTCTGCATTCTTTCAAAGATCTATGCTGAGATAAGAATCACTCCTGTCAACTTGAAACTGTACTGGCTTTGATAATAAATCTGAGGGTATCATTTTTGTTCAATCACTTTCTGAACCAATGGCAGCTTCCAGTAGCTGCCACTCCTTGAGACAGAGCTGTGCATTTTAATTGCCTGCCTGTGTGGAGACTCAGCTCCTTCCCTACTGTGAACTCTCCCTCTGCTTGGTCCCTGTGATTCCTTTGGTTTGCAGAGAGAGGTGGCAACGCAGCCAACAAAGGGACAAAATGCTCTGTGCTGCCAAGGCTGTGATGCCAGACACCACAGCTGCCTGCTCTTGATATCACTCTCTTATTACCAACACCGACCACAACAGTCTAGTCAAGAGGAAAACCTTATTTCTAAGTTACCTGCAAGATGAGGCTTTAAAAAAATGCATCTTTGACCTTTAACCCAGAACCTTTCAGGCTGCCAACCCAGAACATTGCTCCAGGCAAAGTGGTTGTAAGATTGATCCACTTTTAAGCCAGGAGATGTTCTGATGGACACCTGGAGAGCCCTCCTGACTTTCTCTTCTGTGATTCTGCAGGTAGGAGACAGCAGTTGTGGTCCAGAGCAGCGGGAGCCAGGCCAGGGCTGCTGTGCAGAGGAAGCAGCGAGCTGTGGGGCAGTGCTGGTTGGGTCATTGCCACTGAAATCACAGGTCTCACACGTGGGCATTTTTTTTAGCAGCGTTTTCTTGCTTGCATTTTTGGAGAGATAAGGAGGGGAGAGGTTTCACACAGCCTTGTTTCAGTTATTGGGGAGTTTTCCTTTGTGTGCCAAGTCCCAGTAAGCCTGAGATATGTACTGGGAGGATAAAAGAAGAGCTAATTGCAAGTGATGACTCTATCATAACACCATTCTTGTGGGCTTGCAGCTGCTTATACCTTTGACCACAGATTTTGCATCACTTCTGTCACTCTTCTGTCAGCTTTAGACACAGCCCTTTGCAGAGGGCTCATGCAGCTTGTCCTAGCAGACCTGAGCAGCAAGCTCCTCTGTTCCTTGTCCCTCCAAAGAGAAGAGGTTTGGTTTAGGCTGAGACTTAACCTTCCTGTCTCTCCCTTTCTTTCTGGTTCTCTGTCCAGACTCCTTTGGAGATCTTCCTAAAAGCTGCTCTTGTGTCTATCACCTTCTGACCCCAGATCTGAAGGATAATCCAGGCAAAGGGTTGGACACCACAGCTGTGTCATGTTGTGCTCCTCCAGGACTCTTCCATGTAGTTTGCCTGGTCTGGGTGTGCTGGTGTGACTTTGTTCTGTAACCTCTTCTCTCAGTATCTACCTGTGAGATTCATTCTCAGATGCACTGGTGCAGTGAAGGGATCTGGTGTAATGGACATGGGTACAAAGAATGAATTTAGTTTCCCTTTTAGAGCTGGAGGTCTCCAGATCCTCTTTTTATAACTGGATCCTGTTGTCCCAGCAGGACCCTGACAGATTTCTTCTTCATGAGCTAACTAATGATTCTATGATTCTGTAAGAAACAGAAAAATAACATCAGATTTTTGAAAGATACCTTCTTACTTCCAGTAGCTTCCTCTGCCTTTCTGTTCAGGTGCAGCAGTTTGGTGTTCTTTGCTAGGTGGCATGTGTTTGCTTTCAGCATGTCTTTATATAATTCCACAGAATCCCAGAATTGCCTTGACTGGAAAAGCCTTTTAAGATCATTAAATCCAATCATTAACCCAACACTGACAAGTCCTCCACAGCACCTGCAACATTTTAGCCTTTTAACTGCTGCTTATGGTTTCTCTTCAGCAAGCTTTCTTATTTGTGCTCTGCTGTTCCTGTTCTGAAACCTCTCCTTCCAGCTCTGGGTCACTCACTGGGTTTAGGGTTAATGAAATGGAGGGCACTGGTGGGGCTGTCTGGACCCGATGGGTCATGATGGCCCTTGCAGAGTTACAGAGGAGCTCTGCTGTGGTCTGACTGACATTGATAATTCCTGAGCCCCATCCTGTACACCCAGCACCAAACCCATGGTGACACGTTCTGTATTAGCCCCTCTGGGGTACAGCTGGCCCTTGGGTCCCTGTTTGATGGGGTTTTTTTCACCTGTGGTGTGAGCAGGTATCTGCTCAGGCAGCTTCTGCAGAGTGTTAATGGGAGACCTGACTGACTTTTCTGAGAAAGCACAAAGCCCCTTTTGTTCTGGGTGAAAACCACAGGGAAGTACGATGGCTTTGGGCTGAGCAGGGCGTGTGGCTGTGGTGGAGATGGGACAGGGCAAGACTGATTGTCTGTGGCCACACCTGGCTTAGCACGGCAGCAACACCTCAGCAATCAGTGACACAATCTCATGTCACCGAAGGACACTTGAGCTGTACTTGATGCTGCACATGCACAGTCAGCTCGGGTGAGAAGAGGGTTATTAAAGCTCTGACTCATTTTCCTCTGGTACAAACCACATCTCAGACCTGTCCCGCTCCTGCCCACTCCCAGCAGATCTCGTTGCCTCCCCTCCTGCCCTGGCCTCTCAGTGTGTGCCTTCGAGGCCGTGATGCAGAACTGAGCTTCGTTCCCCACTTGCTGTCACTGGGAAATTCACACTGATGGTATCTACATGTGAGATTCATTCTTATTTGAGAAGAGAGAGAGTTGACATGAAGGCCTTGGATTTTTTTTTCAGTTTAGGGAAAAGGAAACTTGTGGAGAGGAAGAAAGGGAGAACTTGTGAGAGGGAAGGGAGACAGGGAGGTCTCCTGCATAATTGTGTCGAGCTGGAAGTGATTGTTATTATATCTGAGCTCTAAAATCCCCCTCACAGGCCTATGCAGGGCAGGCTGGCTGCACCTCTGTCAGCTTAGGCATGTGCAGTTGCAGGGAGATGCAAGGGGTGGACTGAGCAGTCTCAGAGACCCCCCCAGCTCTGCACTTGGATAAGAGAAGGTCTCTACTTGTCTCCCACCGAGAGCAGGTTTTACCAGGACTCCTGTTCCATGCTCTGTGTTCCCATTTGTCTGCAGCTGAGCAGTTTGATGCTGCAAAATTAGAA
Source organism: Antrostomus carolinensis (assembly GCF_000700745.2). Classification (NCBI taxonomy): domain Eukaryota; kingdom Metazoa; phylum Chordata; class Aves; order Caprimulgiformes; family Caprimulgidae; genus Antrostomus; species Antrostomus carolinensis. Next base: position 9,492 of record NW_010341268.1, read on the forward strand.
AAATTCATAAAGGGTGGGGAGAGCAGTGCTCAGGGAGGGGATGGGGTGCAGATGAGACTAATCTAAGGAGACAGGGAGGGCTCTGCTTCTGGGGAAGCGATAGCTGAGGGTGTGCTGGGCTCTGTCCCCTGAAAGACTCATCACCCTGGGTATCTGCTGCTAATTTTTCACTCTCACTTAGTCACAGTTGCCACCTGGACCACTGTGTGCTACTAAAGATGTTCAGATAATAGGAATAAAGCTCCTAGACCATGTCCCTTCTGCTTAGCATGAAGGTTATTGCTGAATTCTAAGCATAAAACCTGCTTTTTCTGGGGTTGTGTCGCTTTGTGTGTGACTGTGACATTCTCCTCTCTGGCCATCCATCAGGGTGATCTCACCTGACTTAGGACAGGTGTTGATGAGAGTCACTTTCATATTGGCTATCCTATGCACTTCTGAGTCAGACAAACTCCATTTATGAATCAGTGTTGCATTAGTTCCAAAATAGCTGATAAACATGTTAAAGTGTTGTGAGAAAACTGGGAATGAGGAGAGATCCGGGGTTTGGTTACATGATGTGAGTCAGTATTGGCTTTTCTCAGTGTTGCCACAAACACATGAGTTATAAGTGGGCATGATGGGGCAAGCCTAAGCCTGAGACATAACTGGTTTGTGGAAAAACTTGTCTTGAAAAGCATCAATAAAGTGACCAAACAAAGATTTTTTATTTTTTTTTCAAATCTGAGGATGCAAAATTACTCTGCTGCATCCAGAGAAATTGAGAATTATTGTGGGCAATTTCTTAGTGACTTGGGGGATCAGATCCAAAGATCAGTGAAAAGAAGTCTGAAAAGGGTGGAATATAATTTAATTTCCATCCCTTGCTGGAATCTGCAGCAAGTCTCATTTGTATTCTTGTAGATTATACTTGCCAAGTTTTCCTTTCTGAAGCGCTTACAGGCTGGCAGCTTGAGGAGAACACAAGTTCAGTCAAACTCAGGAGATCCCTGTGATTGCTGATGTACTGGTCTGGGGAGATCATGGAGAACACCACCATGTATGGATTCAGCTGAAGGAGCAGCTCTGAGGTTACTGCTAAAGACCCCTGAAAACCAAATGTGATCTCTTTAATAACATCATTTAATTTTTAAAATAGAGTAGCCTGCAGGAATTGGAAAGCCTGTCGAGTTATGTCCTAGGATCTTTACAGTGAGGAAATAAAGGGAGGTTTGCTGAGGGAAAGGCCACTTCTGGTGACAGGGAGACAGGGATCTGTGGGGCTGCAGTTCTGGAGCCAGTGGATGGTAACATCCCTGTGCAATGTCTCATTGCTGGGGTGCTTGTGGGTGCTAACGAGCTGCTGCAGTGGGTGCTGATGCAGGAGCCCACATGGCACTTGGGTGCAGATGCTGGGCACCTTGGCATGAGTCCAGTGTGCTGTGAGCACCCCTGAGCACCTCAGCAAGCAAAAGTTCATCAAGGAAATAAGAGAGATGACCATGCTGTGGGGTTTGCCTGCATCAGTCCTAACCTTATCCTGCTGCAGGGCTGTGTGTTTTTATTTCAGCTCTCCTGATTCTCCGTGTTTCACTTGATTGACCTTGCTGAGCCTGGAGCAGAGTTCCCAGTGACCTGAAAATGGCCTGGCTGGCCAGCAGAGGAGCTGCCATGTATTTCTCTTTGGGATTTCCCAGGAGGACATGTCTGAGGTAAGCAGAAATTTCAAGAAAAGGGCCTAAATACACCAACCTCTACTGAAGCAACATTTCCTGAGGACAAACATTTATTTAGTAACTGGAGGAAGATGGTCCTAGAGTAGCTCTGTCCAGGGAGCACAGGTTTATTTTTGGTGCCTCCTGCAAATTCCTGTAAAACTGGAACACCAGGAGTTCCACAGAAACTTAAGGAAAAATTTCTCCACTGTGAGGATGCCAGAGCCCTGGGACAGGCTGCCCAGAGAGGGTGTGGAGTCTCCATCTCTGGAGATGTTCAAAGCCCACCTGGACACTTTCCTGTGCAACCTGGTATAGGGAACCTGCTTTGGCAGGGGGGTTGGACTGGGTGATCTCCTGAGGTCCCTTCCAACCCCACCATGCTGGGGTTCTGTGCAATGGCAGATGTGTCCTGCACAGGGCAGGGAGGGGATTCACCTCTTCACCTATTCACTGCTTCATCCTGCTCGCTCCACGCAGCCTCACTTGGGGCTGAATGCTTCCTACTGTATCCTAGGAATGGCACACATTAACTAATAACATGCATTTATTTGTACTGCTAAACATTTGTATTCTCAAGAACTTATAGGTGTGTCGGGTGCTCCAAATCCATCCTGTAATTTCAGATGCAGTTTTGAGAAGCCAGAGACACGCCCCGCTTTGCTCAGTGAAAAGCAGCCTTCTATGACCCTAACACTGCACACTGAGTGCCCAACGACTGGTGGCTTGGAGGTAAGTGCCACATTTAAACATTGGAGTGGGATTGTGCAACTTCTCCTTCTCCTCTGCCAGCGGGGAGCCTGCTGACTTCAGTGATAGCAGTGAATCTGGCTTGGTTAATTCTGAATTCTCAGGGTGCAGCCCCGTGCTTTCCCAGGCACAGGACCCTCAATAGTTTTCCGTGTGCTTTGGGTCTAGTTTCAGATAGGTTTTGTGGAGCAGGTTGGCACGTGTCACTCACTACCTGTGAGACAATCACCTTTTAACTTTGCTACTCTGAGTTTGCTTTTTGCAATTAAGCATGATTCTTGTTTGATTTTTCTTGCCTGAAATAAGGTGATTCCTTGCATGGTTGGGTGCTCTGAAGACCTTCACAGAAATGTCACCTCTACTCCCAGGACTGGGCTTCCTCCTTTTGGTTGGTGAGTATTCCTGTGAGGGTGATGGGTGTCCCAGGAGGATTTTCCTTACCAGCAGCTGTACTTCAGATAATGCTCTAAAGGGAAAGTTGTACTGAAAGACCATTGACCATGACTTTGGTGGTTGCTCTAAGTCCCCAACCTTTAGTTATGCTTGTTTATTATTGTATCTGTGAACCAAAATATGTTCGTTTTTGTGATAAAGAGAGTAGAAAGATGAAACTGGAATTCATTCTCCTCCTGCTCCTTTTGTTGGAGTATCCAGATGTCTCTGGAAAAGCACTTAAGAAATAATTTTAGCTGCATCTGATTACCTCTCTATTCCCTTACTTCATCTCCATCTGCTTTTTTTTTTGTGGTAGGGATTCCAGAGCAAGATCTTTTTTTTTTTCCCTTTCAGAAAGTGTCAGTGCTTTATTCTTCCTTCCTTATCAGACTCGAGATCACGTTTGCAGTGAATGTTGATGACAATAAAACATGAACCTCTAACATTACAAACAAGCTAATGAGCCACCAGCTGGGGAACAGCTACATAAAACTGGGACCATCATTTTCTCGGCAGTGGGCTTAGTTATCAGCACTAAGGGAAGGAAAACAAACAAACAGATAACTTCTTTTTCTTGTCTTTATTTCTTTAATTAAGCCATCATTGCTGTTCAGAACTGACCAGTGTATTATACACACCCTGATGAAAATGTGATTTTTTTTTTTCTAATTTTCTATTAACATCCTGTCCAAGGAGGGATGTCTGTGTCCAGCAGAAGGACACAGGCTCCTTGTAAAAGTTGATGGCTCCTAATGCAATCACTTTTAAGTTTGGCAGCTCAGTAATTTTGGTGGTGTGTTCTCATGTTGGTCACTGGCTCAACGTGCAGCTGTGGGATAATCATTCCATTTCTTTGGGCCATGCTTGTCCCCATCCATCTGCCCATCTTCTGGCAATGCCCTAAATAACTGGAGAATCAGAAATGTGCTGAGCTTGTAGAGAGTTTGCATCCAACAGAGGAGGAGGGACTGTGGAGAGCAGGTGAGCTGTGGACAGCACAGCACACGTGGGTGAAGGAGACAGTCTCTTCTGTCTTGTAGGTTTGACCCCAGCTTGGTGTGCGTGGATGCTGACAAAACATGGGGGTGAGAGCAATGTTGGGAAGGGTGTTGCTCCCAGAGTGATGCCCACGTATCTTAGGTGGTTCATGACATAAGCTGAGTCTGTAACCTTTGCTGTGATGTTGTGAGGTGAAGGATTTATTGCCATACAATGAGGATTTTTGTGATAGTAGGTTGGGGTCCTCTCTGATCTCGCAGAGTAGGAAGCCACCCTTCCTGCCTTCCTTCTCCCTGGACGCTGAGTCAATGGGGTGATTTGCATTCTTAAAGCTAAAAATAGGCATAAGAGCTTTCCAAGAGTGGGGCCAAAGGGCTTGGCTCTTTGTTTCCAGGATCCAGTCCTGAGGTGAGCAGGAAGTGATTTTCATGGTGGAAACAGGGCAGCCTGGCCTCAGGGCCAACCTCGGGCACTTTATTGTTACAATTCTGGCTTTTATGGTTATGATTTTGGTGACTTTTTTGGGACTTTCTCTAGGAGTGAAGCTGATGTGTGTTAGGGCTAGAGGAGAGCACTGCATCTGCTCAGCTATGGGTATGTTTCCTTTGCCTGTTATTTAGTGACAGTTGTCCATTAATTAAACAATTAAAAACATGTAGCAACTAGTAATCAAAAAAAGCTGTTATGCTAATTAGGGACTCCTCTCATCCATCCCTAAAAAACTGTTTTATAATCCCTTCCCTAATGCAAATCATCTGGCTCATGAACTCATCCACACTCAGGAAAGCTGCAATCTTCTTCCTCCTCCTCATCCCCATCACAGTTCCATGCTAAGGGTCTCCTATCCTGTTGATTTCTATGCCCATATATCACTGTGTGTTTGACTGATGCTGCCCTGGGCCAGCTTAGCCCAGTCCCTTGGCCATATGATGTGGAGGAACCACAGGAGATTGCTTCTGTATTTTGGGGCTCAGCAGCTCCACGTTTTCCCCATTAAGTCACTTCTGACCAAATATCTGTAGGTAACACCAACCTTGACTGTGCTCCCCCCCAGGTGGGGATCAGGCCTGGGAGTCACTGATGCTTCTGACCCATGGAGCAATTGTGCTGATCCTGAGCTCTGCCACACCTCTGTGTGCTGGCTAGCTGGCCCTGGGCTAGCTAGACTGTGGGTCCAGGAGATGTGACCCTCATGCTGATGATCTCTGTGGCCACTTCAGCCTCCTGGCAGCTACAGTGCCTGTTCAAAGTCACTGAAGTTGGTGTTCTCCCTGCTGATAACTGCCAAGCTTTCAGTGCTGTGTTACTCCTTGAGCAGCTGAAGAAGGCTTGCAGAGAAGTGGGGGTGCTCTGGGCTTGCTCTGGTCTGTCCTGCACCCAGGTGGGTCAGAGGATCCAGCTAAAGGGGTGGGTGGGGAATGGTGCAAACTGGACATGCCGTGTGGTGTGGTGAGGGGTGGCTGTGGCAGGCAGCTCTGCAGGGCTCTGGTGCTTCACTGTGGGCTGAGATTGGGCACAGTTGCCCCAGGAGATGGGTGAAGCTGACCCACCATGTCCTGAGTGTGCTGTTAGAGAAACACACTGACAAAATAAACTGTGCCAGCAAATGGTGACAGCCAGCCTGCCAGCGTAACCTCAGGAGCCTCTAACCATTGCCTCCTCCCTCTCCCTGCCTCTCATCTAACATCTCTTGCATTCACTTGTTCTGTCCTGTCAGAAACGAGTGAGAAGACTCTCCCTTCCCCTTTTTTCTGTACATAGGGGATGCTGAGCTTGGCAATCTTCTAATTTGAAGTCAATAATACTAATGCTGGTGGGATTTGAGTCTGTTTTTACTGGTTTCCTAAGCTTGCATTTCACCACCTTTCCAGCTTCTGAGGATTAACAGGGGAGATGTAAGTTACCATCAGGAACAATGTAAAAGTTGGGAAACAAGAAACAGGCAAGTGGAGGGCTTGTGCAGACCTGCCAAGAGCCAGCAGTGACAGGTTGACATCTTTCAGTAAATCCCTGTCAAGCCCTTGGGCAGGACTGCTGTGAGGGCTGTCACACCGTGGGGTTACCTGTGTCCTGTGCAGTTCTGCAGCACAGGGTGATTTTAATTTGATTTTAATCCAGTTGAGGATGTAGCAGGAAAAATGTATGAAATACAACCCAGGCTTGGCTACAGCTGACATGTGAGGAACAAGTTGAAGCAGCAAAGCTCAAAGCAACATGGAAGTATAAGCATGGTGAGCCTGGCTTCCCAGGCTGCTCACTGACCATGGGCTGGCCATGGTGCACAAGGGATACGAGGCAAGGAAGTCCTGGAGAGAAGAACCATCCCCAGAGCGTTGTGTCTGCCCCTTTCCCTGCCTTTTCCTCTTTGGAAACAGCAGTGGATACAATCCCTCATGTCATCTAAGACACTGCATTTCTGTCCTCTGCCAGACTGACCTAGGGTGGGTAGAGGAGCACCTTGTGTCTGCTCACCCAGTCAGCTGTCACAAAGTCAAAGAGAAAACAGCAGAAGGGTCTGACAGAAACGATTCTGTGAAATATTGTGTCAAGAGTAAAGAATAAAATGTAATGAGATGGGTGGTGTTCAGGGTCTGCTGCACCAGAAAGTGGCTGGACTGTGGGAATGAGCTTTGTCCTGGATTTGCACCTAGAATCTCGACACATTGTCTTTCAGGTTGGCCTGTAGCTGCTGCAACTTCTGCTGGGACATTCCTGGTAAGGCAAACTTGTGTGTTTAAAATGTGTGGCACCCATGTCTTTACTTGTGAAGTGTGTGTGGGTCAGTGTGGAACCCTTCCTGATAGCAGTGCATTGTTGGGAATCAGTTGCTACAAGCCAGATCCAGTGCATTGAGCATGGGGGTGGATGGTGAGTGCCCTTCCCCTTCCTGTCTCCCAAGCAGTGAGTGGAGTGGGGATGGCTTTTCCAGGTCTTTGCAAGCCCATCACCAGACAGTTCAGTGAAGGTGACACCCATCAACCACACTCAAATCATCAGGAGACCAGTCCATCCCATTGACCCTCATGCTTGAGCGGTGGGAGGACTCACATAACCCTGAACTTCCCAGCTGTTTGAAGTACAGAGCCAGTACTGATAGGAATTTTGCAGATGGCAACTACCTAGCACAGCAAGATGGGAGCTCTGCATCTGGGCACTGGTGTGTTTTCGGGCCAGATCCAAGTGCAAATGGTTGCAGCCAAGATGTTTGTATGCAGTGATCACAATTAATGTGCTACCATTGTAGCTGCATGATAAAATAATCTCTTTTCTCTCTCTCTCCCAACACAGTGCTCCAGCTCCCCTGTCAATGGTGAGTTTCTTACCCACTAATCTCCATGAGGAAGATTCAAACATGCTTCTTATACATATTCCTTTCACAGTTCCTTTATCTTTGTCTCTTTCTGTCTTTTTTGGGGGGATCAGAATCTGCCCTGTGTGCTTCAGTGAAAAGGTATGTGAACCATCAGCAAATTATCTTGGCAGCATTTTCCTTGGGAGTGATACTGGTTTGTTGGGAATGTCACTCAGGTAGCAGGAAACCTCTGAAACCAGGTGTAGCATCTTTCTCCCCACAAAGTCCCAGGGTTGCCTGTGGGCAGGGAGGGCTCTAATCACACTCGTTGAAACAGTGAAAAGGAAAATGCCTTCCTGGGGCTCTGTGTCTGTGCAGGACAAAGAAGGGCAGGGCAAGTCCCTGGTTGTGTCAGCCTGCCTGACACAGGAGGGATTTACTGCTCCAAGAACCTTGGCATGGATGCTGAGCTTAGCTTGGCTGGTGGTGGGGGCCCAAGTTTCCAACAGGTCTTCTTCAAGGCTTCCTTGAACTTGATTTCTACTAAAGGGTCAACAATTTAGAAGTACCTTCTCCCTGCTCCCAAATGGTGCCAGCAAATAATTCTCATCATCATGTGTGTTGTTTGTTTTTCTGTATTTGCTATGTGGGCTGTGCCTGGCTGTGGGCTGCTGCTCCTTAATGGGTGGGCTGGATCCTTCACGTGAGAGTAGCTAATTAGTTGTCCCTGCTGCAGATGAACAAAACTCCAGTGCACAAAAGCAAGTGACCAGGGACATCCAGACACCTTTCAGGGATTGCCTGGGCTGGGGCAGCTGTGCTCTGTGCTTGTGTTTGCAGATGTAATGCTGATGGAGCACCAGCTCCCAGCCAGTTCTGTCCCCAGCTGCTGCAGGTCTGGGGCAGCTGGTGTGGAGATGATGTCTTTGGTTTTTTCCCCACTAGTGTCAGCCAGGAGATGCTTCTTGAGATAGCCCATGGCCGAGCCTCGCCCTGCAGCCTCACCTTTGCTCAATACGCCTGTGCACAGGTAATGCCAGTCCCCTTCTTTCCATGGGCTGCTGGGTTTTGTTTTCCTTGAGGATAAGTGCTATTTCCATCTTAAAAGCAGTCCCACTGTCAGCTGTGAGTGGAGTGGCCAAAGCCTTGTGCAGGCTCGGGGTATGGGCTGTGGAGGTTGCCCTTACAAGACAAGGTTGCCTGTCAAACACACAGGGACCGTCCAGAGGACTGAGCTGTGCCAATGTCACCTTCCCAGGCAACGTGTGCTCTGTGTCACGATGCTCAGGAGTGGCTGCTCCACCATGGGGGCTTTTCTGGGGCTGTGTGTGGAAGTGGGAGATGTTGCTTTTTCCAAACCTCTCAAGTGAGAAGGTGGGACAAAGGAGATTTCCAAAACAAATTGACTCTTAGAAACAGGCATTATAGCATTGAAACAGATCTCTGCATGAGAGTAACTCCAGTCCATTGGGGTAAAAGCACAATGAAAAGTGGTAAAAGCACAATGAAAAGTGGTAAAAGCACAATGAAAAGTGGTTGCAGTGTGGAAAATGTCATCTGGAATACTGCAGGTTTACTTCCTTTCCTGCTTTTGTCATTATCTCTAAGTTGAAGTGCTGACAGTAATTGCAATTGAGTTGACAACAATTTGTATTTTCCCATAAATGTTTCTAACAACAGGATGTCATTTTTTCAAATATTTGTTAGTGGGTTTTTTGTTTGTTTGTTTTGGGGTTTTTTTCACTGAAAAATGTTTCTGGAATGAGCAAGTTCCCTATGGAAGTTTCTGCTTTGATCAAATGGCCTTTTTTCTTTTTTTGGTGGGAAACCATTATGAATAAAGTTTTTTAAAGCCACCCTTTGTTTTGGGGGAGCACTGATTAGGTAACAGAAGGATCCAGCGTTTGGAACTGGGTTAGTTCAGACTTGCTTCAAGTCAGTGTAACTTGGACTTTCTTCTGACTCTTCTGTCAGCAGGTTTCGTCACCTTATGTGACACCTCACGTGTAGGTGAGCTGGTGAAGCAGACCTGAAGGAAATTGCATACAGCAGCATCTCTAAATATGACACACCTTTTATTATCTCTATATGGATTTACCTCTTCTTTTTCAGAGTGCTTGGCTCCAGAATCTTCAAGATGATTTCCTCATATCCTTATATTCCTGCCTTGCCCCTAAACCTGCTGATACTATGGATCCACAGTACTCCATTCTGTTCTTCTCCAAATATGATGCCAAGAAGCTTGTAGCTGCTCTGACGATGTTCAGCCAACGGGTGGGTATCACATATCCAAGTGTGTGTTCACCTGGAACATTAATGCCAGTGGAAGGCTTTAATTAACATTAGCTTATTTTTTTACCTTATCATTACCTTATTTTAAAAAGGGCACCATTTAAATCAACAGATCTCCACCAACATAGTAGAGTTCTGTGCTGTTAAAAATAGCTGGGAAGATAAGAATAACAATCATGAGTTCATGCAGGTTAGCAGAAGAGTTGCTATCCAGAGAGGGGATTATTGTTAGGAGTAATTCTGTTCATGATGTTCAGATTCACCTGGATTTATGTTAATGTTTGTTTAGAAGTCCATATTCACTTGAATTCATGTGTTTCTTCTTGTCTCTTGCCTTTAGTTTTCTCATGTGCCTCTTTCCTTTGAGTGGAACATGATCTTCATTAATGGCTTGTGGGAGAAGATGTTGCAAATACCTGATATTGGCAGCCCACCTGTTTTGTCTCAGTGGGTCCATGAGGGGCTTCAGCCATTCCTGATGGAGCCCAAGGTCTTTGCTTGCCTCCATGCCAAAAACGTGTTGTGTGGGACATTTCAGAAGATGTAAGTGCTGAACACAAACATTGTTTCAGTCCCATGTTGCTGAGATAGGAAAGGGGCCCTCCCAAAACAAGGGCCAAAGGGGCCCCCTCCCAAAGGGGCCCCCTCCCAAAACAAGGGGCTAAATCCTGCGAGTGCTGTGAACTGGTGGTGGTGCAGGCAGGGTTTCTGAGAAGCTTTCGCCAAGGCTTTGTAACCCACCTGCTGACCCTGTAACTGGTTCTCTGCACCAGTCAATGTGTGTGTAATGACCCTGTTAGCAAAGCAGTGCCCCAGGATTGGCAGTGCAGCACCAAGGTGATGGTGGGGGCTGTCTTGGGGGGAAAGTGATGTGATTGATGGTATCAGTCTTCAAGTAACAGCCATTTCTGTGAGAACCCAACCTGCCAGGATTGATTTCATCTGCCTTTCTTATCCATCTTTAGTGTTGCTGCCCTCAATGGCATATATTCTGACCTTCCAGTGGAAGAACAGAGGAATCTTTACACCGGGATCAAACACTACCTCATCCAGGATGGTAAACAACTTGATGTTCTTGAATAAAAACCAGAATGCTTTAAGCCATTGGTAGATGCTACAACATTGGCTGTGATCTGTTACAGGGCTGAGATTTCACAGATTTTTTTTTTTTTATTTGGGAATTTATATTGTCCCTTCAATGGAAATAGGCTGGGAATATGACAGTGATAAGTGGTATCAGGAATCATTTCCCTCCCTGAAGGCTCTATTAATCCAGGATTTTATAAATCAGCACAGTCAGTCAGTCAGTCCTATGCTGACTTACATCCCGTGCAAATGACATTTACCACTTTTGTTGCCAAAGGAGAGTGCAGGGTTTGGTTCTGAGAGCTGAAGAATTCAGCTCAGAAGTTAGTTCAGAAAGGAGACCCAGGTAAGACACTCCCCTGTATCCAGGCAGTAGCTTACATGCAAAAATTTAACGTCCTGCAAAAAGTTTTTGACAGATTTGAAGGGAAGAAGAAGCTGAAATATTTGGAGGGCTGTGGAAGAATGAGGCATCTGTCCTGTCCCATGTGCATTCATAATCTGAATACACACGTGGATTGGAGCATCATGTGTGATCAGAGGCACTTGGGGAGCTCTCTGCTGACCAAGTTCTCTGATAGACTTCAGTTTATTCCACATTCCTGTTACAGTGCATGTCTGTAGTTTTATGGTGTCTGCCTGTTTTGCAGGATCAAACCAGAAATGCTACAGTGCAGCTGTTCCAGGTCTGAATTCCACTGCCTGGTTTGAAAATTATCTTGGATCCTTTCTGGAACATGCTACTGTTGGAGACCTGCAGCTTTTTGGTGATGAACCAACAGTAAGTGCAGGCCCATCATGGTGATGAAGAACTTGCAGTGGGCAAAATCCTCTGTGCATGGGATGTCATGTTCCTGCCCTTACCAAATTCATAGAGATGCTGCTAGCAGGAACATTTCTCATGTTTATTTAGAGTGAACAGTCACTTCAGTTCTTATTTTTTCCCCCAGCATGATGTCTTGTGACAAGAGGCACTTGCACAGAAGTTGGTTTCACATAGATAATACTGCAGAAAGCAAACTGGAGTCAGTGAGAGGAGCAAACCCAAACTTTATCTCAAGACTGGACTGATGTCTGGGCCTGGTTTAGTGACTGTGCCAGGCCTGCAAGTGTGAGCAGTGCTGTAAGGCAGGGCCATGTCCTTTAGCAGCTCTCCCACCTTTGTGCACAGATAAATAAAACAAGGTCCCAGTGTATTACCTGAAAACAACAAATAAATTTCCTCACAACTTTAAAGCCAGGTGAAAAAATCCTTATTGCTTGAAGTGAGGTTTATTCAAACTGTCCCAAGTGACTGTCAGGACTAAAGTATCCATCTATTGTTATTTTTTTTTCCTGTGTCAACACCCTCAGCTTCAAAAATTTGCCCGGGATCCAGTCAATATACAGATGATCAGCAACCTCACCTTGCTCCGGGAGACAGCTGTGTACTACACCTCCCTACTGACCTCTGGACCTGGTTTTTCCTTATCAAGGTACAGGACCTGACCTGACTTCCTACCCAACCTCTGGCTTAGCATGGTACCATACCTTAGCCAAAGTTTGCCCAGTGGTGATTCTGATGTCTGCTTCCATGAAACCTTTAAAGCATTTTCTTGTTCCTCGAATCATTGCATTGCACTTGATCTTGGGAAAGACCAGACCACAAGTTCCAAATCTTGGGAAATGACTGTCATGCAGTGCCAGCCACCAACTAATGACCAGCTGTGGATCTTGCATGTGTCTGCAGTTTTGCATGACACAGCAGAGCTCTCTGTAAACAGGAGCATTGGCATTGTCAGAGCTAAAATGTATCAGGGGGAACGTGCACTGGAAAAGGGCGTCCTTTGGAAAAAGAGGAAAGATCTGACAGAGCCACTGTCTATTCTACTGACCACCTCTCCTCTTTGTCTCCCACCTGCAGGCTCCCAGACAGATTTGTTTGCTACCTGAGCCCCTCAGCAGTGAGCAACCTGAGCAGAGATGAGGCTTTAAGCTTGGCCCAGAGGATCAGCAAGAACTGCCCATTGAACCTGACACACAGAGGAAAAACTAAAGAGAGAGCTCCCTCCTCCCTGACCACGGAGGAACTGCAGGTAATCTGGCCAGACCCATGACCCAGTTCTTCATCCACCTAGACAAAACTTGTGAGGGTGGAGGATTCAACTCTCGTGCCTCCTCTTGTGTACACTCCTGTAGGTCATCTTGCTTTTGTATAGTGGCATCTGGCTGGTGTTTCATAATCTGAAAGCTCTCAGTGGGTAGAGGCAGTCCTTCCCCAGGCTTCACCACACAAGCTTGAGGCAAAGTCCAGTGATTTAAGACATCCAAAGGCTGTAGGATCCAACAGGCTCCCAACATTGCTCCTCTGACTTTATTTTCTGTCTGTGTGGGACCTTTCCAGGTTGCATCCTCTTTGGTGAGGAAGTTTGATCATTTCCCTCCTGCAATCCTACACGCGTTGGGCCAGGCTGCAGTTGGGCTGTCAGTGTCTGACATCGAAAACCGCATCAGTGCTAAAGACCTTGAAGCATCTCTTCCTACCCTGGGTGCGGTTCATGGCTGGAATGCTGACCAGTCCAGTGCTATTATCAACAAACTGCTCCGCTCTGCCTATCAGGTACAAAGGATAGGGTCCACCAGTGCACCTCACACTTGGTGTAGCTAGCAGCCAGCAATGATGCTTGGTCCTTCATGTACTCATGCCTGCGTGCGTTACCTTTCAGATCCCAGATGGACAGAGCCTGGCAAAGCTGGGGAGCTTGGTGGCTGGTCTCAACAGCAGCACACTTCGAAGTCTGTCTCCAGAAGTGATCTTGGAAGCCATTAAGTTGCCTGAGTTTGCTCAGCAGTTGGTGACCCTGCCCTCTACTCTGAAAATGACATTTGTGGAAAAGGTAAAGTTGTTGTTTTTTTCTCTTTAGTCCTCATAAATTAGCAAAGCTCCAGTGACTCACAGCTAAGAACACTGGTTACCTGGGGCCAGGCACGGACACACACCCGCACACCCAGACAGCGCTCCCTTGGGGGCATTTGTCATTGCTAAACAGAGTGTGCAGCAGGACAAGCACCTCAGGTCCCTGTCACTGTGTCTCTGTAGATGTCCTTGGCTGCCAGCCAACATGTCCTGCTGAGCCTCTTGGGAACGAGGGCAGAAGAGAGAGAGTTGTTTTATGGGATGGTCTTAGAAACTACTCCCTGCTGACTTGAAAAGGTGCTCTCAGAGAAAGGATATTGTCATGGTTTGGAGTGAGAACATGTGAGAAGCGAAGGCAGCTTAGAAAGTCCCTTTTAGGTGGACTGATCCTTCAGCAATGCACTATTTCATCCTGCCATGTGATTGTGTAGGATTTGAACAGCTCTTTGCCTTTTTTCTTGCCATGAATTTAGCCTTCATGTTGCATGTGTAGCATTCAAGTTTGTTCCTCATCCTCCCTCTGGTAGGAAAGACTCTGACCTGTGTTTGGCACCAGAGGCCATGCCTGTGACCCTGCCAGGGCTCTGACGTTAGCGAAATAACATCTCACTCACCACGGGATTGTTCTGCAATCTGCCTTTGGCAAGTTGAGACATGAGGTTGGCCGAGAGGAAAGACATGTCCCTCCTTTCTGGTTGTTAAACATTTTCAGGGCATAAAGCCAGGAGGTGAGAAACTGATAAGAGACCAAATAGTTGCCATTCATCAGGACCCTGGGTATTAGCTCCAAGCAGCTCTCCCAGTCTGATGGGTATGTCAAACAGGAAATATTTCATAGTGCTAGGTCTGCAAGAAATGCCCAGATGATCAACAGGGGAATTTGCTTCTTTCCAGTTCATCATTTCTTCACCAGCAATTGTTTATTTTATTTTTAAAGATTTCCTCCAGTGTAGGCCACCCTGCTGACCTGGTTAAATACATTCCTGATGCTCTGGCCAGTTACATTCCAAAATCATTGCTTGTTTTTGGGGAAGAGAAGCCCAATATTCAGGATCTCAACAGTAAAACGTGGACCCCAGAACAGGTAATATGCTAGTGGCTTGTGTCCTTCTTACCCCTCAGTTGCAAATCTGTCTGAAAACACAGGTGAGTGTTGCAGAAGAGCATGGTAAACCATTGACCCTCTGGCTTTGCTTCACAGGCTGCTGTGTTTTTCAGTGATGTGATAAAGGCAGAGCCTGACTTCAGCAGGTAACATTTTATTTCTCTCCTTCCATTTGCCATGTTTCTATTTGCTTTGATTGCAAGTTCTCTGTTTCCTTGGGTACGTATGGCAGAGCCACCATATTTAATCTATAGCAACAGATGGGAAATATGCAAACCTAAACATAGGAGTGTAACATCAAGATTTACCAGAGTGTCAGCTGGAAAATATACCCATAAACCACATTTGCTTTCTAAAATGATGCTGCTGGCTCAGACTGCAGCTGGTACCTTGCTTCTGACTGACTCTGTGGAAAGTGTTTCTATTTGGAGAATGGCAGGCTTTTAATCCACAGTGCCATTCCAGGGATTAAATTTAGTGGAGCTGATATATGTCTTTTGTTAACTCATGTATCTGAGATGAAAAATTATGAAAACCATGATATATATATCTGTAAAAACAATGGAGTTGATATCAGTGTCCTGCTGATTTCACAACAGACGCTTTTCCGTATAGAAAACAACTAAAGTTTTAAGGCTTTCTCCCTGAGCTCTCCTAGGCTGTGCAAACTACGTTCAGTGATGAGGATCTGCACAGCTCCATTTGGCCTGCACTGAAAACACAGGGAGGAGACTGATCTTGTAACCCAGGATACAGCAATACTGCTTGGGGTGGGGAGTTTGTCCCTGTGTTCCAGCTGGCACTACCGAGTCCCTAGATTATGTTTGTTTCACCAGTGATGGCTTCTTGATCTTCCACATAGGTCAAGACTGGCAATTTTGAGGGAATGGAGTTTGGAGAGCATTAAGTTTTGAGAATGGGGAAGGGTTATGCTTGCTGTATTTATGTCATTATATGGGATATATATATATATAAAAAAAATATATATATATATTCATATACACTGAATTTTCTCCTGAAGTCCTGGCCCTTCTGGTTTGCCTTCTCTAAATGTTCAGGCTTTCCCAGTCAGTCCTTCAAGGCTTCACATGTGCAGCTGCCAGTGAAACGGAAGCAGAAAGATTTCAAGAGCTGGCCAAAGTCATGAAGAAGAAGAATGTCAAGTTAGGAGAAGACCAGGTCAGTTCCCATATTTCGAAATGCCATGTTTGATGTTGTCATGAAGATAGCAATGAGGATTGTTCAGCAAGAACAAAAACACTTTCAGCTTAAGGGACTAGAACAAATGTAACTGGTCCAGGTTCTCCATCCCACAGCTCTGAATTTCCCAGAGGAGAGGAGAAGTCAAACCCCAGTTGGCTGGGTTTCCCAGGAACCATTCCCTCTGATTTTATATATTTTTTTCAAAATTTTTTTCCTCTTACTTTAGAGCAGAGTAAAATCTTTGTGTGTGTTTGTTTGTTTGTTTCTTTTCCATTGTGTTTTCATGCTGGTTTCTTTCTTTGATGTAAACTTTGGTGTCCTTTCAGCTGAGTTGCTTAGTGAAGTTGGTGACGCTGGATGGGATTCCCAAGGATTTAGACAGCTATCCTAAAGACCTGCTGCTGTTTTTAAGGTAACTGTGCTATGGTTTTCCTGTTGTTACCTTAATATTTAGTGGGAAAAAGAGGTATTACTTTATAACCTTGCTGGTAAATGCCTAGTTCATGTTTGATGTAGATTTCAAACTTGTTCAGGCCTCCTTACAGGGGAAAAAAAATCAAATGGCAGAAAGCTTTCAAAAGGGTTTTAAGATCCTTCCAGATTCAACCATCTGTCATATTAATATAAACACTGTGAAGCTCTTTGATATCAAACCAGTATGGAGTTTTAGTACTTTTTGGCCTCTGTGAATGTGCTTTTCCCTTAAAACATCAAAGAAAACAAACAGTAGAGTGGATTTCTTTGTTCCAGTAGCTCCCCACTGTGGTTCTGTATCCAAATCTTGAACAGTTTTAAGCTGAGTCTCACAACAGATTCCTTCACTTTTTAAAAACGTGGACTAGGATCTTTGGGAAGAACAGCTACACAGAGTTTAGTCTGTGGATGTGGAAGATGTTATATTGGACACAGTATATGTTGAAGAGCCTTGAACCTGACCAACTGGTTGATATAATTTACTGGAATTAATGGTATATTTGTCCTTCTAGTCCTGCAGACTATGCAGTGACAGGAAGCTGTACGCAGTACTTCGCGAATGTTGGGGAAGCAAACCTGGATGTTCTGCAAAGAGAATCATCTCAGCGGAAACAGCTGCTCCTGGAAGCTTTAGCATGTTTGGTACGTGGTGAGGCTGCATCTGGAATATTGTGTCCAGTTCTCTGCCCCACAGTTCAGGAAGGACAGGGAACTGCTGGAGAGAGTCCAGCACAGAGCCACCAAGATGATGAAGGGAGTGGAGCATCTCCCTGCTGAGGAAAGGCTGAGGGAGCTGGGGCTCTTTAGCTTGGAGAAGAGGAGACTGAGGGGTGACCTCATTAATGTTTATAAATATGTTAAGGGTGAATGTCAGGAGGATGGAGCCAGGCTCTTCTCAGTGATGCCCAATGGCAGGACAAGGGGCAATGGGTGTGAGCTGGAACACAGGAGGTTCTGCTTCAACTTGAGAAGAAACTTCTTTCCAGTGAGGGTGCCAGCGCCCTGGGACAGGCTGCCCAGGGAGGGTGTGGAGTCTCCTTCTCTGGAGACATTCAAGACCCGCCTGGATGCCTTCCTGTGTGATCTCATTGAGGTTCCTGCTCTGGCAGGGGGGTTGGACTGGATGATCTTCTGAGGTCCCTTCCAATCCCTAATATTCTGTAATTCTGTGGTCAGGGGACAGCTCTGCACAAGGCTGGGGAGGACTTGGGGTTGGCAGCTGTCAGCAGGAGGAAGAATGCTCTTCTCCAGTGAAATCCAGTTCTGTTTAACGCCTCTGTCTCGTATTATTTCAGAAAATTCCCGGCACACAAATAAACGAGGAGAATGCAGCGATTCTGGGACATCTTGTCTGTGACCTGGGTGGAGAATATATTAGAAGTTCTGGTGGAAATTTGCTGAAGCAATTAAGCCAGTGTGACTCTTTCCTGCCTGATCAAGAAGATGCTATTAGGAGTGTCATTAGCAGCGGTAACACTACATTTGGGTATGAATTTTTCTTCTGGGCATCAGCAAAACAGTTCCTTTAAACCAAACCAGTGTCCTGTTAAAACCTGAGTGAACTCCAGCCAACCACCTTGATCAAAAACTTGAATAATTTGTTGCTTTGGAATTTCATATTGAGCCTTTTCCATTGTTTTATTTGAACTTCTTTCAGCTGTAAGATTTGGCTGGAATTCCACTGAAAAATACATTGTCACTTCTGTGTCTCACCTGCTGTAGTGATAAAAGCCTTTCCTCTGATCTCTTTTCATTAACCAACTTCTCTGAGACTGTCCTGATGAACACAGGTGGGCTCGAGCTGTTTGTCAGCCACTAACTGTCAGAAAACATCATTTCTACCTGTCAAACTGGCAAATGCTTGATAAATCCCTGGCTGTATATCTAACAAAGATATTTTCCAGGGAGGTAAAATATTTTCCTTTCCTGTGTCAAATGCCCTGAGATCTTGGTGCTGAATTGGATGATAGGAAGCAGTGGTCATGCTAAAGAAAATAATGTCTTTGTTAAATGCCATTTTCCCATCCAGCTGACTTTATTGATGTTACTAACAATTGCTCCTGCTCCGGTGAAATTAAGTTTTGTGTAACAAATACTGATCAAGAAGTTTTAGTATTTAAATCTTGTATTTTCTTAACTTCCTATGTTAGGATGACATAATCCTGGCAGCTTTTAAGGTGGGTTTTTTTGTTGTTCTCCCTTGAAAGCTGATCTCTGCTAATTTTTGTATGCAGGCCTCCTGTCACGTGGTCAGCTTTTACCTTGAATGAGCTCAGTGGATTGATTCCTGTGTTTGATCACAGCATCTTGCAGAAGATCCCCAAGGTGGGTTATTCACAGAGGTGTGGGGAGTTTGGGAAGCACTCCTAGGTCCTGCAATATGGAAGAATTCTGATGGGGGTTGTTCAGACAATATGTTTTCAGTAGTGTCTTCATCTGAAAATGTGATGCCAAAGGGGATGGATGGTCTATGAGAAGTGAGGGTTGATCAAGCTGACAGCCTGGAACGTAGATCAACATCATTCTTTTCCTGTAACTGTCAGAAGAGTACCAGAGGTGGAAAGCTGTAGTAACTATATACAATGCTTTGTGAGGAACTAAAATCATTTATGGGATGTGGGATATGATAGAGTTTAAACATTTAGAAATTTACCTTTGGCTCACCAAGGAAAGATCTCTATGCTTGTAGCAGTGGGTCTGCTGCCCATAGTACTCGAACCATGAAGTTTCTTATCTGTGTGAGTAGCAACTTACTATGCTGGTGGTATGCCTGAGATTGCAATATCCCCCTGATGAAACATTTTCTTTGCAGAATGCTTTAACTCTTTGGCTGAAAAACTTTGCACATGATTCACCTCTGTCAAGGGAACAGCTGGGCACCATTGTCGAAGAATTCCTGCCTACTAGGCATAAGCGTGCTGATGGTATGGGAACTTTCTCTGATCCATAATGGCAGCGTTCCCCCTGGAGATAGGGTTGACCCTAGTGCTTGTGGGTCTCCCTAAATGTGTCCGAGTTGAACTATGAAACACTTGGTGGCAGGTTGCTCAGGAGGAGGGTGGTACCATGATTGCATGCCTGTCCCATCTCCAGCAAGGGAGCGTTCAAAGCTTGAAGCAAAAGGATTTAACACTGAGCACATTCAATAATTGCTTCAACAGGTTGCCCACCTGACAAGAAGATAACAGAGATGGTTCTTAACGATGACCTGATGCCTACTTACTACCCACCTGAGGAGTTACGTGCTTGCCTGAAGAATGTCTCTCTGGAGAACTACCTTTCTCAGATATTGACCTACCCCTTCAGTCGTGAGCAATTAGCTGTGCTGAAGGGGCATCTGGATGAGGTAATGCCAGGCTGAAAAATGTCAGGTTATCTGCTGATGAGATTGCCAAGGCTCTTGCCCAGTTGAGTTGAAGTATCCCCAAGGACTGAGACTGCACCGCCTCTCTGGGCTCCTCTTCCAATGTTTGACCACCTTTGCTGTGAAAAAATGTGTTTCTTAATATCTAGTCAGAATTTTAATTCCATGTTGGCCTTTATCCTTTCACTGTACACCTCTGAGCAAAGGTGCTCATGGCATCTCACTGGCTTTGGTTTCTTATTCCTTGCAGACCTTTTGGGCTTTTCCACATTAATTTTGCAAAGATCATAAGTTCATAAGCACAGGCATGATAATGAGTGTTCATAGCAATAACAACGGTCTTTCCACAGACATATCCCGATGGCTATCCTGAAAGTCTGCTCCCCAAACTGGACACTCTCCTTCCTCTTGTCACCTCTGCGGATATTTCCAAATGGAAGATAACTTCAGCTGACACGCTGGCTGGCTTACTGCAAAATGAGCCCCCTAATGAACAGGTAGGGATCTGAGTTTGCTTTCCTGCCCGTGTTTGCTTCCTGGTTGGGGAGCTGGTGGTTTAGGACTGGCTTGGTGGGTTCAGAAATGATTAGCCCATACTTGAGGTCCAGATTGGTGGGTTCAGAGATGATTAGCCCATACTTGAGGTCCAGATAAATAAATTTTAAATGATTAAATTTTATTTTTGTGACAATTGCATTTACTTTTCTTTTGGGGATGAAAACATTCTGATTCAAGTTTAACTTTTGAAAAAAATAACATGTGTTTCTAGGCTTCTCTGATCATAAAACGATACGTTGGCTTGGGAAATGCCTTGAGTTCCACTGCACTGAATGCAATTGGTACGAAATACGTGTGCCTTCTCGACGAGGCGGAGTTGAATAAGATAGACTCCAACAGCTTGAAGTGAGTCAAACATTGTGATGCTCTTGGCTTCTTGCAAAAGCACTCTCCTAGCAATAACTCTATCCTAGCAAAACCAGGACAGTATTGTTTCCTTTTTTCTCTCCTCTCTGTGAAAGGAAATCTAGGAAGCAACTTAGTACCTGCAACTTAGTACCTGCTCTGTGTCCAGCTTTAAAAGCCTGCTGTTCTCCATCCTGCCAGGAAGGGCTCAGATTTACAATCAAACTCTTTTGTACTCTTAGTACAACAGATATGGTCTGCATGCATGCTTTTATCTAGAGGCAAAAGAGAGTTCATTAAATTTAATTTAAAATCCTTTGAAAGACTGCTAGATGAAAATAAATAGCTATATCTTTGCAAATACATAAAGTAATGCGCCATCAGAGCTATCATAATTTAGGAGACATATCATTTTGAGCAAGAAATTGAGTTGTTATTTTATTTGCTTAGCTTCCCTCCATACCTCTTCTATCTACTGGGGAGAGGAGGTAACCTGTCCTATGTAGAGTATCCCAGAGAGATACTCAGAATAGTTCAAAATATGTTCAGGGTGAAGATAATAAAAACTTTTCTGTCCTTACATCTTCATTTTTCTGCAGAATGGTCTATCTGGATCCTTCAGCCTGTTCACAACCTACAAAAAACATCTTATATGCTAAAGCAAAACGTGCTTTCTCAGACCAGCATGCAATGCCTGCTTACTATAAGCTCATTGAACCTTATCTAGGTATGTAAAAGAACAGTATGTTATGGGGAAAGAGAGAGATCTCAGCCAGAAACTGAATAGGTATCAAATACCATCTAAGATGTGGGAATTTTCAAAGCTGAGTTGTTAAAAATTTCAGAGAATTTGGGTCTTTTCCAACTTGTAGATGGCACAAAATATTCTTGAAAGATTCTATACCTGACTTGAAGTTGCACAAATCAATTGTCAGAATATCATGGGGAAAATCAAATTCATGACTTCTGGGATGGGTAAGATCTGCTGGATCCATGAGGAATCAAGCTGCTAGTGCTTGGTGCTTGTCTCACAGCCATTCTCCATGTCACAAAACATAGATTTTTTCCCCCTGTTAAGCCAAGAATTTATTCACAGCCTGAGCAAACTCTTCTTACCCCTCTGTCTAGTCTCTGTCATTGTCACAGATTGATTTTAATGACCAACATCATCATACCTCCTAACAAAGTGAAGTAGCATCCATGTATTTTCCAGTTGGAACTCATTCCATTAGTATCCTCAGCCTAATAAATTTTGGAGACATCATTATAGCTCCAGCTTATCCAGATACACAACACTGCTCACTGAGGGCTGTCCTCTGTGCACTGATATATTGTCTCTTTTTGGTCCCAGGGGGTGCTCCTGCTAAAAAAATGAGCAAGGACAATGTGAACATGAAAGTTAGTACTTTGGCGAAGTTAAGAAGAGACTTTTTGATGGTGAGCTGGATCTTGAAATTCTTGGACTCCTTGTGTGTGTATCGTGCTAGGTAGTTGATTTTGGTCACATTGTCCATTGGTGTAAATCAGGAGTCACTCCTTCAAATTCACAATGATGCTAGACCAGTAGAAATTGAAGAATTGGCCTGAAACTTCTTCAGAAATGTAATTTGGAGTCATAGATGGATGCTAAGCCAGTCTTACCGGGGAACTTCTTGAGAGCAGCAGTGGCAGGAGCAGGGGACAGGTGTCCACTACACTGAGTCCACAGCTACGTGACAAATCTAACACGAGTGTAGGCAGTAATGTCATCAATTAGGAAGAAAGCCCAGTGATTTCACTGGGACAGGGACTGGGGCTCCCACTTGGCTGTAGGAGACTTGTTATCAGAGGACAACAGTCTCTGAGCAACCATCGTGTTCATTCCTCTAACCTAAGGCAGGAGTGTCCCAGCTGAAACCACGTCCACAGCTATGTGACAAATCTAACACGAGTGTAGGCAGTAATGTCATCAATTAGGAAGAAAGCCCAGTGATTTCACTGGGACAGGGACTGGGGCTCCCACTTGGCTGTAGGAGACTTGTTATCAGAGGACAACAGTCTCTGAGCAACCATCGTGTTCATTCCTCTAACCTAAGGCAGGAGTGTCCCAGCTGAAACCACTCACCAGAAACGTGTCTCCCCTGTTCTTCACACTTCTGCTAACAGAAGCTGCCTCAGTTCCTCGGTCAGAGGTTTTGTTTCCATTCCTTCATTTACATCCATAATTCTTGCTCTTTGATTTCACCTAGAGCCTGACACCTTCTGAGGTTCATGGCTTGCTGGGAGTGAATCTTCGTGATCTGCTAAAATGGAAGAACACGTCTCCCATCCGGGAGTGGATCCGAATGCAGAAACAATCCGAGCTGGATGAACTCCATATTGGGCTCACTGGGGGGACACAGGAAGGCTACATCAACATCGTCACACCCAAATTTGAGCGTACGTATTATGTTAGCACCTCTGATTGTTCTGCTTTAAGTATTTTTTGGGGGGTTACAATAAGGAGAAAAACTGCTTTATGGAAGCAAAGTGCTTTCAGTTGTCTCTAAAAGAGAAGTGAATGCACCAAGCTCCAGTAAGCGGTGGCTTTGGGCAGCACTGCCAAACCACTCTGGTCCAGCCCTCAGCAGCGCTTGTGCTAAGGCCCTGGGATGTTCTGCTGCCTGCTCGTGTTGGGAGAGCAGAGACTGTTGATCTGGGCTACTGCAGACCCCTTCCCCTGGCACTGCCCCTCCAGCCAGCCCCATTAAAGCACACTGGGCAGTTGCTCACCTCCTCCCTTCACCTCCCAGCATCGAGGGGCAGCAAGGTCAGTTCTACTGAGGAGCCTTAAGCCTTGTAGAGGAAATTTGGGGTCCAGGGTGAGAAACAAACCTGTAGTCCCCCGGAGAGCATCCTTGCTGGCTGAATGTCTCAAGTGAGTGAACACTTCCAGAGCTTCCTCTTCTACTGTGTGTTGGATTTGGGCTGTGAGTTGGGGGTGGATTAGGTGTGACTATTTACCATAGTTAGGAAGCCCTCCTCAGAAAGACAAAGATCTTCCCTGGAAGTGGCATGAAGAGATGTTCTTCTCCATGGGGGGATGGTTCAGTCGTTGATTGCTTTGCATTAATACCCCTTCTTTTCCCTCTAGCACCATCCTCAGCCTCTCTGGGTGCTGTGGCCATGGCACTCCACCTCCTACCTGCTCTGCTTATCAGTTTTGTGATGATGTCCATCTTGTCTTGAAAATCTTCCCTCAAGAGAAAGCAAGATGAGGGGGACCAGCCTATGACCTTCCTATCAGGGACAGCCACGCCTGGGGAGTGAGGGGGTGCTCAGCACTAGCAGGCAGCTGTTAAGCAGCCCAGGGTTCAATTTTAGGTACTTTTGTCTTTCAAATCACTTGGAAAAAAAACCAAAACAAACCAAAACAAAATGTGTTCTGTCTGAAGGGAACATTTCAGACTCCTCAGAGCAGGATCTTTGCCTGTTGTACAGCCCCAGCCCAGGTGAGCCCCAGCATTATCACTACACCACAAACGATGTCGCCGCTTTACCGCAAAACTCCGGTGGGTTTCAGGGTGAGCACATTGGCTCTTCTGCGTGTTCACAATTACATTTCTCAAAGAGCCTGATCTCTCGACACTGCCAAGACCTTTGAGTTGGGAGTGAAGTTTTCCAGCTGATTGTAAATAATTAATGGAAATAAGTAAAAAATGCCGGAAGCAAACGGATGAGTTGCTCTTGTCTTCATTCAGAGTGCCTGCGCCTTCCTGGCTGCGGGAATTGCTCCAGATTAAATGCTCAGGAACCCCAGACGTGCCCGTTACTTTTCTTAGGTGGTGACTACTCAGTGCTAAGGAGCTGAGTCTGTTCTCAGCTTCCTCATGGGGAGAGTGTAAGAACTTTGTGTAAGATATTCAACACTTTTTTTTTTTTTTCCACTTATTGGGAATTTTTGTCCAAAAAAGCTGCAGCATCACTTGTATCCAGGCCCCAAAATCCCCCTTTTTCCCCTGCAGGAGAAGAGCCTGCCTGCAAAACATTAGAAATGTTCATTGTTCATGCTTTACAGACAGAGAACAGGAGAGTCTGCTCTGTCCTTCACTGCAGACTGCGGGGGAGCAAGAGCCATCCCCCCACTGCCTGCATCCCGTGGTGCTGGGGCACTGCCTGGGGTGGGAGAGCCCACGGGACAGTCTGTGTTTAAACACCACTGATCCCCTGAGAGAAATCTGGATTTGTTTCTTTGTGCCTTGACTCACTCTCAACAAATGACAGGCAAAAATCTCCTCAGCCTGTGGAGAATGAAACTGGTGAGTGGAAGATCTGCAAGTTGAAGGGAGAAATATTCTCTTGTAGTAAAGCTATTAGAGGGAGAAATACTCTCTTGTAGTAGAGCTATTGGAGGGGGAAACACTAGATAACGAAAAAAAGAGCAAAAGTAGTGGAAAATTTAGATTTAAACTCACTAGAAAATAAAAACAACCTATAATACAAAGCACTAAACACATCAGAACACATTTGGTTAGGGAAAAAAAGTCGATTGCTGTTTTATTACATGGCATTGTGACAGTAATCAAGGTGAAACTATCTTCAGTTGATCATCCCTCCAACTCAGCTTTGCCTCGTTTGAACAAATCTTGATCAAAAATCTCCTAAGTTCATGAAAGAAGTTAGATGCAGTTTAGTGGGTCTCTGAGCTTTCAGCCTGTGGGGCTGGCCCATATTCTGCTGCTTTTCCAACAGCCAGTAACTCAAATCTCTGAGCTGTCCCACGGTTTCAACAGATCCCAGGGGGTTAGAAGTAAAATACCACTCATTGCGAGTAAAGCTGGCAGAACTGGGCCCACTGTCAGCATCAGGGTTATGAACTGGGAGAGAGGAGATGGAGATGAGATGTGAGGAAGAAATTCTTTGGTGTGAGGGTGGTGAGACAGTGTCCCAGGTTGGCCAGAGAAGCTGTGGCTGCTCCTCCCTGGAAGTGTTGAAGGCCAGGTTGGATGAGGCTTTGAGCAACCTGGTCTAGTGGAAGGTGTCCCTGCTGATGGCAGGGGGGTTGGAACTGGATGAGCTTTAAGGTCCCTCCCAACCCAAACCAGTCTGGGATTCTGTGATTAATGCATTGTCAGACCAGTCAGTATTGCTGGGAGTTGTATTGCACAGAGAACGAGCTGGTGAGTACCTGTTGGACTGGAAAAATCTGTCCTTTTTTCACTGCCCAGCCTCAAAAATAATGAGCCAATTCTGTGCTGGTATCAAATGGCCAAACTCTCTCCCCTCCCCGGGTTTCTGCTTCGCAGCAGGAACCAGCCAGCGCCGTTATTTTGCAGGATGGTGCAAATTCCCAGAGGGGTGTGGGGAGTGTGGGGCGGGAGGTGGGGGTCAGAGCAGCCCTCGCAGCAGTGAGCTCCCCACGGCTGTCATCAGAACGGGCAGGAGGCAGGAGGAGAGTCTGGATCCTGATCCTGGGTGGAGAAAACATGAGAAAGACTCGGATTATCCAGAGGACACAAAGGAGCTGTCAGGGCAGTAGAGCCGCTTTGGGATTCAGGAACCCCAGAAGATCACACGTGTCCAGACATTCTTCTGGCTGTTGTGACACTGACCATACCTGCTCCTCGAGCAGTGACCTGCACCCCTGTTCTCAATGTCACCTGGCTGAGAACAGCCAGCAGGACCGAGGCTTTTCCTACGTTCACCAGCGTGAAGCAGGAGCAAACCTCCTTGAGTTTAGATGTAGCTGGGTCAGGTTAAATGACTTCAGATTTTAGAGCTTTTACGGCGATGCCTGGTCAGAAACCACCTCCAGCTAAAATTTGGAGCCCATCTCCTTGCCTTGTGGAGAACAACACCGTGCTCTGGGATCACGGGAATTACTCCAGCTTTCCGTGGAGCGCTCGAGGGCTGCTGTGTGTGACGAGACATCTTAAGGTGCCACCTTGCCAGAGTGGGGAGCACACGGGCTCTGAAGGCAGCGTGCTCCAGATCCAGGGGCTGTAACGCCCTGGAGATCCACGTTGCTGCCTGTCACACCAGTAACTACTCGGGGTTTCTTGTGGACAGCAGCACCCCGGTATTGAATCTGGCCAGAACAAGGTGGATCAGGTACTGCTTGTTGGTGAAGACTTCTGCCTCACCATCGGTTCCTAAACCTTTCCCGACTCTGAACCTTCCCATCTCACCAGCTTCAGGTTGCAGGTTGATGTATCCAGCGGGTGTGGGTCTCGGTGGCTCTGGCACGCTGTCGGGTGCTTTTTTAGTGGTCTCACTGCTGGTGGTGGTGGAAGAGGGGCCAAGAAATGCTGGAGGGGCACCAGTCTGACAAGCCGGGGGCTCCTGTGTGACAAGCCAATGTTGTCGTCTTGGGCGTTGATGAGATGAAGCTCTTTTGGGCGGAGATGGTGGAGTTGGGAATTGGGGTGGGCTTGTGGGGAGGGAGGTTCATTTCTGTGGTGGCAGCGGGTGCAGAGGTGGAGTTGGGGACAAGGGTGTTGGGAGAATTGTGGGTGCTCAGGGTGATGGTGGTGTGGGTGGCAGGAGCAGGGTGGGTGGTACCCCCAGGTGCTGGGGGCTTCAGGGACACCAGTGGGGTGTTGGTGCTAAGAGCTGGGTTAGTAACAACACTGGTGGTGGTGGTGGCCCCGTGTGTGAGAGCAGGGGGTGGGACGGAGCTGGGAGAGGTGGCATTGGGGTTGACAGTGGCAAGGATGGTGCTGAGGAGGGTGACAGTGGGGGGGGGGGGCTTATTAGAGGTGGG
>NW_010341268.1:36880-38900 GCF_000700745.2 Antrostomus carolinensis
TGACTGCTAATGGCAACAGGGGTGGAGACATTGGGGAGGGTGATGGGGACAGTGGGGAGGGTGGTGGGCACAGGGACAGTGGCCGTGGGGGTGATATTGGCCGAGGTGGTGGGGTGAGGAGGGGTGGCCGTCCACGTGGGGCTGGGCTCCTCCGTCCCCCCTTGCAGACCGATTCCCAGCAGACAGTCCAGTTCCTGCTGGGACTGTCTCTTCACCCAGCACATCACCGAGGTCTCATTTTCAGCTTCTTTCAGGTCAGGAAGGTTTTCCCCCAGCAAACGTTTCACGTCCATCACGCTGAGTTTCTGCGACACACGTACGACAACAACATCATCTTTGCTCGTCCCCCCAGCTGGCAGCACCACAAAGTGCTTTTCCAACGGGACTGCAGAGCAAGAGAGAACTTCCAAAAGAAGATGTTCAAAGGTAAAATAAAAAATAATCAAGATCTGGTGACGTGATGGGGCTGCAGCCTCAACCCCACCGCTCAGCCCTCGACTAGTCCTTCAGCAGGGGCAGGAGTCGCACTGTGCCAGGGATGTACCTGCAGCTCAGCGGGATTCAGGCTGAGAAAGGTCTCGATGTCCATGTCAACACCAGCTTTAGCCAAGTCTTTCAGGTCCTTCACTGGAGCTCCACCTTAAAAAAAGTACATGGGGCACCTTAGAGAAGTGCAAACACTTTGGAGGGTCTGGCAGACCTGTCTCTGTGGTGGCCGAACCCCCTTGGCCAAGGAAGAGGTCACTGTGGGAAAGAGGGTGAAGGCTGAAACACCTACCCAGGTACGGCCAAATCTGGCAGTAGTATGTCCTGGAGGTGCCAGCCAGGCCACCAAAGGCCTCCTGGGCTTTTCTGTAGAGTTGGTCCTTCTTGGTTTGAGAGCAAGAAGAAATGTTTAATTGTCCAGCAGTCCTGGGGAGAGGGAGAGTCACGGGTTAGACCCCAAACCACCTTTTGTTGGTAGGGGAAGATGAGCGGTTTGTTCCCACTCGTGGTGGCAGTAGTATGTCCTGGAGGTGCCAGCCAGGCCACCAAAGGCCTCCTGGGCTTTTCTGTAGAGTTGGTCCTTCTTGGTTTGAGAGCAAGAAGAAATGTTTAATTGTCCAGCAGTCCTGGGGAGAGGGAGAGTCACGGGTTAGACCCCAAACCACCTTTTGTTGGTAGGGGAAGATGAGCGGTTTGTTCCCACTCGTGGTGCTGGTGGCTCAGACAGGAGCTGGGAGCAGGACACGACCATCTCACCATGCTGCCAGTGAGTGGGAAGAGCCAAAACAGAGATGGGAGTCCAACATCCCACCATCTGCTTCCCCTGTGGTCCCAGGGACCTCGTAGGACCAAAACATCCCTAAAAAGTGGCTTACCTGATTGCTTCTGCCGGTATTTGACTGATCTGCTCCTCCTGCAGACTGCACAGGTCTCTCCCACCGATTTTCCGCAGCAAGAGCCCAGTCAAGGTGCCCCCCAGGGCCAGGTACCTGCTGAGCAGCTGCTGGACCTGGGAAACACAGTTGAGGTGGTTGCACGTGGGCAGAGAAGGAGGATGCTCCTGGTAGAAACGCGTCTGCTGCAAACGCCTCGTGCCACCCTCGGGCAACACCTTCCCCTGAGCTGGGCTTGGGCACTGGGTGTCCCAGTTGGGGTTCACCAGTACCCTGTGGGTTTACCTGGGCAGCCCCCCACTTGCCATCCGAGGGGTCAAGCAGAGCTGACAGCGTGTCACTGGAGGTCACCGGCCACCGGCTGATCTCCTCCACCGTGTACAGGCGGGACAGTGGCCCCAACAGCTTCAGCTGCTCCTCAGGGATCCCCGATGGGTAGATCTGTAGGGCCAGGCCCGTGGGGCAGAGAAGAGGGTCAGGGAAGGGAGAAGGCAGCAGAAACGGGCACAAAGGACCCTGCCCATCCCTGCAGCAGGTCCGTGCTGACGGGGGGCTGCGTGGGGTCTCCTGCCCAGTGTCACCCATCACCTGCTCCAGCTTTTTTTTCATGACCAGGAGGTACTGGACGGGGAGCGGCTGGT
>NW_010341268.1:38959-41757 GCF_000700745.2 Antrostomus carolinensis
GCTCAGGCAGAGCTCGAACTGCTCGCTGGTGTTGTAGATGAAGAGTAAGAGGATGTCGGAGATGGTGCTGGCTGTGATGGGCTCGGACAGGCAGCCTGTGGGCAAGGGGACACGTCAGGCAGACAGTGTTTCCTCCCCTCCCAGGTTCCTTAAAGTGATTCCTGAAGAACCTGCTGATGTTTCTGCAGAGCACATGCACTTTGTCCTGTTAAAGGCCCCGGCAAGGTGAACCCTTTTCCACATCACCCACACGAGCATCCTCTGCTCTTGCAGCATCCTCCTTGGGCTCTACCCCTGCACAGCTCCAGGAGCTTTCATCCAGTTCTGGGGCCACCAACAGCACAAGGACATGGAGCTACTGGAGTGAGTCCAGAGGAGGCCACCAGGATGATGCGAGGGCTGGAGCAGCTCTGCTGTGAGGACAGGCTGAGAGAGTTGGGGCTGTTCAGCCTGGAGAAGAGAAGGCTCCGGGGAGACCTTCTAGTGGCCTCCCAGTACCTGAAGGGGCTCCAGGAAGGCTGGGGAGGGACTTTGGCCAAGGGCAGGGAGTGACAGAACAAGGGGTGATGGCTTGAAAGTGTCAGAGGGGAGATGGAGCTGAGATGTGAGGAAGAAATTCTTTGGTGTGAGGGTGGTGAGACAGTGTCCCAGGTTGGCCAGAGAAGCTGTGGCTGCTCCTCCCTGGAAGTGTTCTCGGCCAGGGTGGATGAGGCTTTGAGCAACCTGGTCTAGTGGAAGGTGTCCCTGCTGCTGGCAGGGGGTTTGGGACTGGATGAGCTTTAAGGTCCCTCCCAACCCAACCCAGTCTGGGATTCTCCCCACTTCCAGCTCCTTCCCGGCTGCTGCTGCCGCTCTCCTGCTCCCAGGTAAGAGCAAACGCCCTGTCAGGCTATGAGATGTTTCTCCACCTCCCCAGTTACTTTACAGGAATCCTACAGCTTTGTGCCCCATCCTGTCCCCCTCCCTGGGGACACCCAGACACCGACCAGCCCGGGGATGTTTTTTCCTCCCCAAGAGCTCTGAATTGCTCCACACTGGACACAGTGAATGGAAACACTCACGGTCTGCGCTTCGCTTCAGCCTGGGGTGAGCTGAAGCTCTGGCTGCTGTGAAGGCCCTGAGGAGGGTCAGGGATCTCTCCCGCTGGGAACGTCCCTGGCTCCCGTACGCGGCCGCGATGCTCCTGCCGAAAGCGTCCCGCGCTGCCTGCCCGGGGGAGAGGGTGCCACGTCCTGCAGCCTCAGGGCTGGCCTGGCTGATGGGCAACTCCCCCCGAGGTCTTCAGGAGGAGACTTACCTCAGCCACCAAGCTCAGCGTGGTCTGGTTCAAAGCCAGCACGAGTGGCCCCAGATTTTGCAGAGTCTGTAGGTCCCAGCTCGAAGGGTCCCTGGAGCCGTCAGGAGAAGGACCAGCTCAGCGTCCTCATGGGTGCTGATCCCGCCTGCTCGTTGCCCACCCCACAGGAGCAGGTGGAGGCTCCTTACCCATACGTGGTGTCCCCTCTGAGGAGCACGGCGTTGAGGGCGTCCTGCTGGGTCCCCGTCAGCGCTGGGCAGAGCTTCAGGTTCTCCAGGATGCTGGAATCTGAGGCTGTGATGGTCTCTGGCTCCATGTCACACACCAGAACCCCGAGGCTGCTGAGCTGCTCGGGGTGCAGGCGGCTGCTCCTCACCCCCTATGAGAGATGACCCAGCCCTTGTACGAGCACCCAGCAAGGGGTGGGGGACCCTGGCCACCCCCAGCTCTGTCCCCACTCACCAGGCAGGTCAATGCCCCGTGCAGCAGCTCCGTCCGCCGGGCTGAGCCCCTGGGCAGCAGGTCCAGGTTCCCACGGGATGCTCGGGCGTAAAAGGCTCCACAGGTCCTACCACGAACCTCGGCTGGGCTGTGGGGAGCAACAGTCAGTGCCGTGGGGAGGAGTGGGGAGAGGGGCTCCTTGTGTCTGGGCAGGAGACCTTTAATGATGCTTTTGAGGGGGGAGCATGGGGAGAGTTGTTTTAAAACAGAACTGGTGAAGGGTTTGGAGGAGAAGGGTGTGAGGAGAGGCTGAAGGCACTTGGTTTGTTCAGCCTGGAGAAGAGGAGACTGAGAGGAGATCTCATGGGGGTCTAGAACTTCCTCCCAAGGGGAAGAGGAGGGGCAGGCGCTGATCTCTTCTCTCTGGCCACCAACCAATGCCAGGAGCAGAGGGAATGGCAGGAAGATGTGGCAGGGGAGGGTGAGGTTGGCCATGAGGAAAAGGTTCTTGAGGCAGAGGGTGGTGGAGCACTGGAACAGGCTCCCCAGGGAGGTGCTCATGGCACCAAGCCTGACAAGATTCCAGCAGCATTTGGCCAAGGCCCTGAGGGACATGGTGTGAATGTTGGGATTGTCCTGTGCAGGGACAGGAGTTGGACTCCATGGTCCTTGTGGGTCCTTCCAACTCACAACACTTGATGTTTCTAAATAGTCACTCCCTTCTGAGCTATGAGCTGCCGAGTTGCCCAGGGCTGGGGGGGTCTCCTCTTACCCTGGGGAGGATGTTGGGCACAGGATGGGGGTACCCCACCCCACACACCCCATGCCATGGCCAGCGTGGCCCCAGCCTTGGCGTGGGGTGGGGTGAGGACCAGGGAGTCCTGTCTGCAGGGCTGGAAATGCCCCGTGTGGGTCTGAAGGTGACCGCAGACACAGGTGATTTTTGCAACTCTCTTCTCCCACACAGACACCCACGTGCCAGGGCCGTGCCAGCCAGGGCTGGATGATGTGATTCAGCACCAAAACCCCCCGTGTGCTGCCCTCGATACTCACTCAAAGA
>NW_010341268.1:41865-42129 GCF_000700745.2 Antrostomus carolinensis
GGTGGTGAACCCCCCCCCTTCACCCCAACACCCCCCGGCTCCCTGTGCCCCATGGGGCTCTGGGGGGTTTGCAGCCCCCAGCCCTGCCCCTGCCCACCTGGGCACTGCTCAGCTCCATGGGTTTGTCTGGCAGACCCTGGGCGAAGGCGCGGATGGCGGCAGCGGGCAGGTCACGGTCTGGGATGCACTGGAAACCTTGGAGAGCCGAGGCTGAGAGGCTGCGATGGGACGAGGGGTTGAGTTTCACCATCTACTTCAGCTCCT
>NW_010341268.1:42254-42481 GCF_000700745.2 Antrostomus carolinensis
GGGTGGCAGAGACGCCCTCCCTGTACCCCAGGCTTTGGGTGAGGGAGAAACCAGCAGAGCTTGGGGGAAGGTCCCGTTCATCTGCGTCAGCCCCGCAGAGGAAATTCCTGGTGTGTTTGTGCTCCAACAAAAGGTGCCTCAGCTGCAGTCCCAGCCTGGGTGCCAGCACCAGAACCGGCTGTGCAAGGCTCTAAATCCTCTGCAGCCCAAGTCACCTGTCACAGCGG
>NW_010341270.1:0-1043 GCF_000700745.2 Antrostomus carolinensis
GGGTCCCCACAGGGTCCCTGATCCCCCCTCAGGTGTCCTCACATCCCCACAGGGGGGTCCCCATGTCCCCACAGGATCCCTGCCCCCCCCGTGTCCCCACAGGGGGGTCCCCCCGCCCCTCACTTCTGGCAGGGGTGGTCCTCGGTGCGGGGCAGGGTGGGGTCCTGGGAGACGTCGGCGATGATCTGGGTGAGTTCGCTGCCAGGAGACACCCCGGGGGTGTTAATTAAGCCCCTTAATTACCCTCAGGCTATTAACAACCCTGGCATCCCCCTCGTTAATTACCTGAAATCATTATCCCTCCTAATTACCCCCTCATTAATTGCTCTGGAATTGATCTTTATTATACCCCCTCATTAATTACCCCCCAATTGCCCCTCGATCACTCATTAACCACCCCAATTACTCCTTTATTAAATTAATTACCCCTTTACTAATAATTATTAATTACCCAGGAACTCTTAGCCATTATTAATGACCCCTATTAATTGCCCTCCACTTATTGCCTCCCCTTATTAATCACTCCCCTATTACCTCCTCTTAATTATTCACTCATTAATTACCCTAATTCCTGTTTTCTTAATGACTTTCTGATTAATTACCCCATTACTTCTTTCTAATTGCTTTTCTCTTATAAATTAGTCTCTATTAACACCCCCTCCCATCCGGGGGGGGGGACCCTGGGGCAAGGACCCTAATTAACTCCTCCTGCTAACGAGCTTGTCCCGCTAACGAACTCACTCCACTTCGTGCGTGATCTTGTTGACGTAGATGCAGCTGTTGTCGGCCTCCTGCTGGTAATCGCAGTTCCTGCACTGGGGGAAGACAAACTGGTCCCAGTACCAAACTGGGAGAGGGCTGGGGCACTGCCCCATGTAGTGCTGGCACTGGTCCCAGTATCAAACTGGGAGGGGAACAGCTCAGTGGGGTGCTGGGACTGGTCCCAGTGGAGGTTGTAGGGGTGGGTGCAGCCCAGCACCATGGTGAGGCTGGTCCCAGTGTGTCCCCAGAACTGGTCCCAGTGCCACATGGGGACTGGGGGG
>NW_010341272.1:0-1648 GCF_000700745.2 Antrostomus carolinensis
GGGGTGAGAACCCACCCCAGCTCCGCCGAGCACTGGCCCGCCGTGCCACCAGCACCACCGCCCCAAGCAGCCCAACGCCGTCCACCTGGACAGAGCGCCGGGGCTGGCAGACCCCTCCTCTGGGCCACAGCCTGGAGCCCACCCAACAATAACACATCCTCCAAACCCAACTCCCAACAATAACACATCTTCCAAACCCAACTGGTTTGAGGAAAATCTCATTTGTGGAAAAATGTAACCAAACCAGGAAATAAAGTTTCCAGAGGCATCCAAGTCCCCTCTTTGGTCTTTCAGTTTTTCAAATAACTTTGCTCCTTTATTCCCACACACACTGGACACTAAAAACACGCTGCACCCCCAGCAAAAAAATGCCCCACCAAAGCGAAACATGGGAGCTTTAAAAAAAGAGGGGGTTTTGAAAGACCCACCTTTTAAAATTTCTCCTTAGTGGAGAATTTGAAACCTTTCCGGCTTTTACTCCAGTGAAGAAGGAACCTAAACCTGAGTCTCTGCTGCAGGGAACACGGTCGCCATCGCTCCGGCTGGAACCGCTCGGATAGATAAATACCCTCGGAAAACAATTAACGGTGATCACAGGCAATGCTAGAAATTTCCTCAGCATCTTCCTTTCTGAGGAAGATCCAGCGATGCTGCACACGGCTGAGCAGCAGGCGGGCGGGAGGAAAAGGCTGTGTGGGGTCTGCAGGACTCGGGCACCCGGGGCTGGCAGACCCGCGGCTCTGCGCGCCGAGCGCTCGCTCTCGGCCTCCTGCACACACCGTGCTGCAGATCTGCACCAGAAATCTTCTGCCGCTTACCTCATCGGGGCTGCCGTTAATTAGTTGGCAAAGCAGTGGGCATCCGAGTGCCTGAGCACCTTCATTTACATTTGTCCTACTGAATTATAG
Organism: Antrostomus carolinensis; assembly: GCF_000700745.2. NCBI lineage: Eukaryota > Metazoa > Chordata > Aves > Caprimulgiformes > Caprimulgidae > Antrostomus > Antrostomus carolinensis. The sequence goes on from NW_010341272.1 coordinate 909, forward strand.
GAAATTATAAGCCCGATGCTAAACCTTGGTGAATCGGTGCAGATCAGCGGCCTAGTAAATACTTGGCGTGGCAGATGTCACCGCGCCGTGACAGCAGCCCCTCATTTACGCTGAGGATTAATCTTCCAGGTGCATTCTGAACTGGAAAGGGGCTGCGACACCCTCCCCTCCACGTTTCCCTGGTGGAAAATCCCTCCTGCACAAGCACAAGGAACCAGAACCTGGTGAGCAACCTTGATTGAAGCCGAACCAACAACAACATCGATGACACTGCTCCCGAAAGGGACAGAGGTGGCAGAGGGGGACAGCAGCGTGACCCCCGCTCAGACACAGCCCCTTCCCCGCTGCCGTCGCCGGTGGTGCGGCACACGGGAGGCTGCTCGGGGCGAGGGCTGGAACGGCTGTCACCAAAAAAAAGGGCATTTTGGTCTGAACAGGGGAATGTTCCTGTGTTCCCTGACAGGAGTGAGGAGACGTCACGGCACCGTCCTGCCCCGCCTGGCTCTTGTGGTAGAGCCATCGGCAATGGCCAGAGGCAATGAAGGGGCTTATTCCCCCACAGCCAGGTGGGTCCCCTCAGGGCCTGTCCTGCAGTCTGGTGGCATCGCTCACTGTCACCTCCCCAGAGCCTGCTCAGGCAGAATTATGCAAGACCTGCAGAGCTGGACCCAAAATGCACTGTGCCTGCCACCAGCACCCAGCCTGGGCCACCAGCACCAGGCAGACCACCCCCCACTCCC
>NW_010341272.1:1760-1984 GCF_000700745.2 Antrostomus carolinensis
AGACACGGGCACCCAAGGGACACACAGCTGCGCTCCACACACAGTGCTTGGGTGGGTTCAACCACAACGGGCTCCTCTCCACATCCACGGGACTGGAGGTGATTTTTGGAAGATGCAGCAGCAATGGGCAGGGGTGTGACACCCAGGCTGGCGTGGGATGTGACCCCCAGGCTGGACCAGGATGTGACCCTCACAGTTGGTGTGGGATGTGAGTCCCAGGCTGG
>NW_010341273.1:0-6787 GCF_000700745.2 Antrostomus carolinensis
TGAGCTCAGCAGGAGCCAGGCACCTGCGCTCTGCGACCTTTGATTTGATTTTATTTTGTTTTATTTTCCTTTTCTGTTGGCTTGTTTTTATATCAGACTGTATTTGTAACGTGAACCGAGGATTTCTTTTCTATTCTGTAATTATAAAAGTCGAAGGAAAGTTTCATTGAATGGTTGTTGTGATTTTGGGGCATTTCCCTTCCTTGTGCAGTTGAATCGATTAGAAAGGGGGGGGTTTTTAAAAAATTTTAACTAGGGCTCTGCATCACCCACCTTTCCGCTGCCTTATAACCCAGCAACTTCTTTTTAATGATGCCCCAGCGAGATTCTGCCTCCTCCCTCACTACTCACAAAGATAATTTCCTCCCAGGTAGTAAAATAAGAGGAAAAAACAATTTTTTCAAAGTATAAATGCAGCAAAGCAGCATCCCCCGGGCGGGGTGTGGGCACCACTCGCTGTGTGATGGCTGGAGCATCCCATCCCTGTGCGTGGGGACAGTCAGGGGTGTCTGCAGCCTCCCTCCCCCTAAGAGAAATATTAATAAACCCCCCAAAGAGATATTAATAAATCCCCAGTAGAATCACAGAATCACAGAATCACAGACTGGTTTGGGTTGGAAGGGACCTTCAAAAGGTCATCCAGTCCAACCCCCCTGCAGTGACAGGGACATCTTCACTAGAGCAGGTTGCTCAGAGCCCCATCAAGCCTGACCTTGAATATCTCCAGGGATGGGGCCTCCATCACCTCTCTGAGCAACCTGTTCCAATGATCCACCACCCTCATACTGAAGAACTTTTTCCTCATATCCAACCTCAATCAACCCTTTTCTAGGTTAAAACCATTAGTAAAAATATTAAGAAACCCCTGGGGTGTTTTTTTCAGCTCCTGCAATAACATTTGCCAGCCCTGCAAGGAGCGAGGGCAGGATTCCTCGGTGGGAGATGCTGAGTTGTGGCTGCAGCCTTGTGGGAAAAGTTTCTTTTTCTCCCCAAATATTCCCATTTTCCATGCCCAAAGCATCAATTTTCACACAGTCCCATGTCACCCCTTGGGAGTGATTCTTGCTTTGCATGTGGTTTCATTCCAGGTGTCCAAAGCCATTTCACTTGCTCTGGTTTTAATTGATACCAGATGAGAGGTGGTCACCTCCTGCTCCCATCCTCTGCCCTTGGTCGTTCTCCCCGTTGTTGCCTTTCCCAGCCTGAGGGACAATGACATCGAATTAAATCAAAATGGAAATGTGGTGAGGCTGGGACAGCAAATACAGTGTCTGTGGTGACACTGGGGACCAGAGCAGCTGGATGCTCCTTCCCCTCTGGGCTGAGCTCCCTGTGATGCTGCTGCTGGGCAACTCCCTGCCATGGAGATTTGTCACCAGCTTTTTGGGGACACAAAGCCTGTGTTGAGTTATTCCTGCTTTCCAAACCTCTGTCCCTGTGGGAAATGAGCCTTCAGCCCTGTAAGAGTCCTCCTGTCCCCAGTCGGGAGCTGGTGTGGGGAGAGGCTGGAGTGTGGCAGTGCTGTCCCCAGCAGCCCTGGGTGTCCCTGGGCTGGGGTTGGTGGCCCTGAGCAGATGTCACCTGGTCACCCGCAGGTCCTCCTGGCTCAGCTTTGCTGTGAGATCCCATCCCTGAGATCTCGTCTTTAATATAAAAGACTAAAAGCAGATTTCCAGACCTAAAATCCAGGGATTTTAAGGGGATGGCAGGGATGGAAGAGCCATAGGGTTTGCTCTGGCCATGGGGACAGTGGGGTGTCCCAGCACCCTGGGGACAGGAGAGTGTCACCCCAAAGCAGTGGGTGTGGGGGGTGAAGGTGGCACCGCTGGGACATGGGGGTCTCTCCATGCGTGGAGGGGGATGAGCAGCCCCCGGCCCCAAGTGAGTCCCCAGGGAAGGGACTCAAAGGACCCCCCCAATGTGGGTGCAGCCACCAGGGCTGGTGGGTACAGCACCCAGTGTCCCTGTGGGTAATGATGTGTTTGGGTGAATGCTGATCAAACAGGAGCTATCTCATGCCTTGTAGGTACCAAGGAAGGGGACAGGATTTTTTAGGGATGGTGAGCAGGGATGGAGGCCTGTTTCTATGACAACAGTGAGGCCAATTGGACCCCATGGCCATGGACCAGGGAAAAAGTGGATCAGCATCCCCACGGTCCTGCTGGAGCATCCCACAGCCATGCTGCTGGAGCATCCTGCCACACTCCTGCTCCCCAGCTGGGGAAGAAAGAGGAAACCAACCATCCGCTTCCTGGCTTTTCCCTCCTCTCCGTTTCCGTGCTGCCCTTTTCCCATCACCATTCCTCTCCAAATTTCTATTTACAAATCTAGAGCTGCGCTGGCCAAGTGGGATTGTTTGGAAAGGGCAAAGCCAGCTCAGGACCAACCATTGCAAATCAAACTGTGATTTTTTTTTCTGGAGATGTCACATCTCCTTTTCCCTGCAACCTGAGCAGCATCTCCCACTCCAGAGCTGCATCCCACCAGTGGTACCAGCTCCTGGGAAACCCAACCTGCTGCAGCGGCTATCGATGGTGTTCACCAGCTGAGCCTGGGTGCCACACACCCACCCCAGCATCCTCGGGCAAGGCTGGGCGCTGGCACAGACCTGTTGGAGGAGGTGAAGGTGACCGACCTTTAATTCACAACCCAGCATGACTCATGTGGAGAGCGAACGGCAACACCTTGGCTGGGAGCATCATCGCATCCACCCCATTATTGGGGCATCTCACTTTCTCAAATCACTTCCTCCTCTTGGGAAATGGATGTTAAGACACTTCCTGCCTTTCCATCTTCGCCAGGAAAGCCTGACTCCTCTCTCCTCCCAGTTTGAAGCCAGTGCATCTTGTGCTGAGTGGGGAGGATGCTCAGTACATGAGCGGGTGCTTTTCCGCCAGGTCCCCACGGATGGAGGGTACATCACTCCCATCACTTTATTTTTACAGCCATAATCTTATTTTCAGAGCAGCAGGTGAAATTCTTCAAAAGAAAAAATGATATGAATGATCACCTGAATGGCACTGGCCATCCCTGATATGAAATGTTCCCCCTCCTGCTCTGACCTTAGTCTGAAGCTGGGACATGGGTACAGCATCCCAAAAATTACCAGAACACCCCAAATTTAAGAAGCATGTGAGTGTGGGCATTGCACTGCTACCCACAGCCATGAGGGAGGTTGAGGGGGCTTCACTTTGAACCCCTCACACCCAGGACCAAGCTGGTCCCTCCTTACAGCCACTGTCCCCTGCCTGGCCGTGGCTGAGATGTAATTACAGAGTCCAAGCATCTCCCACCGCTCTCATGTGAAGGAACCCTGTGTCGCTGTAAACAGGAAGGGCAGGAAGAAAAACGAGTTGATTTTCTTCCATCCCAACCCGAGCAAAGAAATGGCTGAGGAGCAACAAAGGATTAATTTACCCCGAGCAGAAACGGCGGCTCCCTCCCGCAGCCGCGGGACCCCGGCGAGTCACAGATGTTAAGGAGTAAAAAAGCCGCTTTCACAACCTCAAACAAAGGCATAGAGATGCTTTTCAGGGACTTGAGGAGATGTGCAGATCCGGCTGCCGCGGTCCTAGGTGTGCCGAGTTAAATCCAACTGGTTCCAGGGAAATGGGAGCGGGAGAGAGGAGGGTGGGATGTGTTGGGTGAATGGGAACAATGTTTTTGTGCTTGGAGGGAAGCTCACCGCTTGCTTTTGCTGGTAAATTGATTAAGAAACAAATCCTGGGCTTTATTTTCCCCCCTTAGTGGGGATGGATGGTTCCCCAGTGGTCCCTGCCAGGTGGAAGAGGCGGTGACATCCCCAAGGGACACCCTCCTCCTGGCATCCTGTTGCCCAGCAGACCTGTGCCACGCTATGGGTGTGAGATTCCCCAAATCCCTGGCCCCACATCCTTAAAAAGATGCTCTTTTCAGTGCTCCCATCACCTCTGGTCCCAGCTCAAGGTGATACATGGATGGGTGTTCACCCAGATGAAGGTGACGGCTGCCTTGGTGAGAGTTCTTGAGCTTCCTCTGCTGCCGTAGTGCATCCACGGGCGTATGGATGATGTTTGGCTCAGGATGCTCGTCCTGGGCAGAGACTAAAGCGCGTGACAAGTTCCCTGCAGCTGCCTGCTTGCACCGCGAGCTGCCTCCTCCTGAAAGATGCTGCACAAATATATATAATATTTATATCTCTATATGGACCACTGGCCCTGTCACTCCCCAGGAGAGCAGCTCAGATACCTTTGTACCATCACGTTCCAGTCCTGCAGCAGACCCAGCTCCAAATCATCTGGATTTTAGCTCCAGAGCATCAAGAAGAGGTCAAGGATGGGCTGGAGTGTGCCTGGGAGCCAGGACTGGAGAGCCACACACAGGGGAAAGCCAAGGCACGGTGGGGACAACGAGGGTGGAGTTTGAAGGGATTTGGTGCCAGGACTCGTGCCAGCAGCACACTGGTCCCAGTGCTGTGGTGGGCAGGAGAGGGACACATCCAGGTGCAGGGAGAAGGTGGGAGCTGGTGTGGGCAGCTGGCTGGGCAGGAAAAGCTCCATTTTGTTCCTGTAAGCAGGGCAAGTGACAGCTGTGTGACACCATTCCCGAAAATGTCTCCCTGCCTTGTTGCCATGGGACTCCCTGTGCTCCTGGCACCGGTGCCTCTTGCTCCAGGGGGTTTGGTTACATGTCCAGGGCCTCCTCCATGCATGTGGTGGAGCTGCTTTCCCAAACTCCCTCCTACAGACCCTGTTCACCTCTCTGGGCTCCAACCAGAGCTGTGGTTTTGCATGTGAAAGCAATGGAGATGCAACCAGTTGTAACCAATGTGCATCACCTTCCATGCTGGGAAAGGTCTTGGGGCTGGTGGCTCCGGGGTTGGCAGAAGGATGCACGTCCCTTCGTCACCATGAGCACGATGCCTGGGTGTGGTCTGGAGTAAATCCACTCAGTTACAGTCAGGATGGGTGTAAGAACAGGGAATGACGGGCAAATGACCACCTGGGGTTGGTTAAAGTGCAGCCAACGCTCAGGACCCTCCAAACCAGACGTCCCTGAGGTCTTTGCAATCTGTCACCCCTTGGTACGTGCCTCCTGCCAACACCCACTGCAGTTTTGCTCAAGCAAATCCTGGTCTACAAGTGGGCACCCTGAGGAAGGGGCCACCACCCTCCTGGAGCCAGGGGTCACCCGTGTTAGGCACCTCTGTTGGGTGCTGCTCTGCTGCCTTCACCTCCCTCTGGCCCCACAGGAGGAGCAGGGACAAGTCCAGAGGGTGAATCAGCCCTTCCCAGCACAGCTTGCTGCCTCCAAATTATGCTGAGGGCAACCAGGTTTCGAAGCCAGGTGTCTCCAGGATCTATCTCAGCCTCTGTCTGTGCAATGAAGATCAAACTGGGAGCTTGGTGTCAACTGTGCAGGGTGCACAGAGGACGTGGGAGCTGAGGCACTGCTCGTGCAAGGCACTGGTGGGGTGGGTTTAACCAGCGCTTGGGAAACATTATTTCTGTGTTCATGGAGCTTCATGGCACATGGGGACGTGCAAGCAGAGGCAGGAGATGTCCATGTCCCTGGGCTGTCACCTGGGCTGGGCTGGGCTGCAGCAGGCAGAGCCACAGGAGCCAGCAGGTTGTCTTCTGCAAGGAGGAACTGGGAATAAAAGCAGCTTCCACCCAGCGCCCGGGCACATCTCAGTGTCCGAACCAAAGGTGTGGGTGGGTGGAAGGATGATGTGGATCTCGGCTTGATGGAAGGTTGTGTCTGTGCAAGAGGATGGGAGGCAGCCAAGGAGCCACAGGAAGCTTAGGAGTTGGTCTTGGGGGGGATGCTGGCAGCAGTGGGGTTTGGAGCTGGGAGAGGACAGTCTCCACCTTCACCTGTTCCTCCTCAACAAACCCTCCTGCAGCACGCTCAGGTTATGAGAGAGAGAAGAAAAGCAAAAGCATTTAAGGCCAGGTTGGATGAGGCTTTGAGCAACCTGGTCTAGTGGAAGGTGTCCCTGCTGATGGCAGGGGGGTTGGAACTGGATGAGCTTTGAGGTCCCTTCCAACCCAAACCAGTCTGTGATTCTACGTTTTCAAGCATCAGGCTTCTGTCCTTCGCTCTGCACCGGCCTTTCAGCTTGGGCAGGAGGGGACACGGGGGTCCCACATCCACATCTCCTCATCGCTCTGCTCTGGGGCAGAACCAGCCCTAACGGGGCCACAGGTGCTGTGGGCAAAACCTCGTCTGTGAACCTGTAATTAAAGCGTGGATCACAAAGCATGTGCCTGAGGGGCTGAGTGAAGGTTGCCCAGGCAAACGGAACGCTGGTATTTCCTAGATTGGAGCGGGTGAGTTTGCAGCTGGGATGATGATGTTCTTCTAGACGTGACAATTTGTTGGGTTGGGTTTTTTTTTTTCTTAACTGGGAACATAACAGGAAACGCATCTTGAAGGTGCAGCGTGCAGATAACTGTGCCCTGGGGAGGGGCCCGGGAGGCCACTGTGACAGCCTGGCAGCAGCAGTGTGTTGTCACCCTCTCCAAGGTGACAAGGACATGAGTAAATTGGACAATTCAAACCCCAAGGAATAAGGTCTGGGGAAGTTGGAAGCAAAGGAGATGTGGGGGTGGGGATTAGGAAAACCTTCTGGTTGACTGACCCCTTGTGAAATCATCCCTCAGTCCCTTGCTCCTGTGTGAGCACTGCCACCCTGTGACATCTCTCAGCGCTCTGTGGACAGAGGATGGATCCGCTGGTCTCAATGCCGTGCTCAAGCCCAGCTCAGCTCTGGAGTCATAGAATCATAGAATTATGGAATGGTTTG
>NW_010341274.1:0-2053 GCF_000700745.2 Antrostomus carolinensis
TTGGGCCCCGCTGGATTCTGCAGAGCTCTTGGCACAGGGGTTTGGTTATCCACCCAATGCCAACGTCCATGGATGGAGCTGCGGTGGGAGGGATGGTGCTGGGCCGGGGGAGCAGATCAGGGATGAACTCCAGCTGTGGACCCCTCAAACCATGGGTGCAGCCGTCTGAGGGTGCTGAGGTGCTGCAGGCTGCAGCTCTGTAAAGCACCTTGAAGTCGTGGCAGGATGTGCCTTCCTGGGGTGCCCAAACCTACCGCCTCCTCGCTCACACTCACCGCGGAGCTACCATGTGGTCTGTGCCTGGAAAGCACTGGTGCCGGTGTGACATCCACCGGTGAGAAGGCTCTTCCCCACCCCAACTGGGAGGTAGCAGTTTGCTGGGGCTGTGTCCTCATGGGCCGGTTGGGTTTTGGGGACCAGGATGGGAGCAGGTGACAGCTAAAAGCCCTCTGTGGGCAGGGAACTCTGGCAGGAGTCCCCATCCCTGGAGATATTGAAGAGTCATTTAGACATAGTGCTGAGGGACATGGTTTACGGGTCAGTGTTGGGTTCATGGTTGGACTCGATGATCTTAAAGGGCTTTTCCAATCAAGGCAATTCTGGGATGCTGTGAGTGGGCAAGGGCCGTGGTGCTGCTATGGGTTGTTTTCTCCTGGGGAGACCTTGAAATAGCAGGAGATCATGTTGTGTGATGGGTGGCATGGTAGCCCTGTGGCCTTGTCCTCCCTGGAGCTGGGGGATTATCCCCACAGCATGTGGGTCCCTAGGGGATGTGATGGCTGGAGATGGAGTTGGGTCTCCAGGTCCTCGTCCCCCTCTCTCTGCTCCCCTGCATCTCCATGGGTGAGCAAGGGTGGGACTTCTCCCTGCTTCAGCTGGGGTAGGACCCCTGTATGCACCCTGATTGGGACCCTCAGGGGTGATGACCCCAAAATGGCTGGTGGATCCCAACATCTACGTGGTGGGACTGGTTGGGTCATCCCTAGTGCCGGAGCTGCGTTCACACGGGCAGGTGGACCAGAATCCAGAACAGCTCCCCGTATGGATGTGCTGTTTGGGAATAAAAGTCCCTTTATGCCAGAATAATTGGTGTACTCAGAGCACACTAATTATTCTGGGATAAAAGTGACTTTTATTCCAGCAGAGTGTCCTCTCAAAGGGCCCTTTCTGCCCGCTCCCGGGGCACAATAGCCGCTCTGCTCCGTTTCCCCATCTCAGACAAAGTCCTTATTTGCAAAGCCAGCGAAATTGAGTTGACTAATGAATTAAGGCCAATGGTTTTGGCCTGACTCCAGCTCTTTGAAAGCCTTGGCGAGCTGATGCCTGTCCCGGGCAGGAGACAGCACAGCACCCTCCTACCTCGGCAAAGCCCCCGCGGCTGCGTCCGGCTCCTCTGCCGAGCTCCGGCAGCGTCCAGATGAAATGCCAATTAATCTGTAAAGTGCAATTGCTTTATTGCTCGGCGCGGGCAGGTCTCTGGAGGAAGCGTTATCAGCTTTAGCCACAAGCCATAAATATCTCCCTCCAGTGCAGAACACTCTATTCTGTTTGGGTTCCCAACTGCCCAGAGTATCGACATTCCACTTCTTATTGCTGGAATAAATACAGGGAATGGAGCCTTCCAAGCAGGTAGAGAAAAGAGGAAGGGGGGGGATCTCTGCACCAGCCTCCCCCAGGGGTCTCCTGCCTCCTCCCCATCCCTCGCTTGGGGCAGGAGATGGGGCAGCTCTGGCAGGGGGGAGTGAGGGGAGTGGGACATCCCCCAGCAGGGATGGCCACCAGCCAGGGACGGCTGCAGCCTGTCCAACTGCACCAAGAGGATTTAAGCCCCTTTCTCTTGGCTGCAAATGCTTTATTTTTTTTTTTCCTCCTTTTTTTCTCTCTCTCTTTTTTTTTTTTTTTTTTTTTTGCATTTAAATTGCAGATAAGCTGCAAAAAGAGAAAGAAATCAAAAAAGCATGATTCTTTCTTGAAACACCCTCGCTGCGTGGCTGGAGCCTGCCCCTTCTGCCCCTCCCCACCACGTTTTCTATGACCAAGCTCTTTTTTTTTT
>NW_010341274.1:2075-2364 GCF_000700745.2 Antrostomus carolinensis
TTTCCCCCAGTTCTGAAAATCCTGAGTATTTGTTTCATCTGGTTCCATCTCCTGCCATTTTTCAGCTCATTCTTCTATGGACCTCTCTGTGGGGCCGGAGGCAGGAGGGGGATGAGGGGGATCTCACTCCAATGCAGATCTCCCAGCTTCTGAATTTGGTTTAAAATGCAAATTTTTTATTTTTTTTTTAAATTTTTTTGTTTGTTTTAATGCATTTCATCTGAAGGCAGCAGAGCAGCCAGAGCCCAGGGAGCGGGAGGGGAAGGGGCTGGGTGGTGGGGAGCACATT
>NW_010341274.1:2395-4162 GCF_000700745.2 Antrostomus carolinensis
TTCTCGTTCAAATCGTCCCCCCCCGGATCTGTTTGAAGTCAGGTGACGGTGCTGGCGGGGATGAAAACCGCCCTTGGGAGCCATGAGATGATTTTATTCCCCTTCCCCCTTCCCACCAGGGATGGATGCTCTTGGGCAGCCTCCATCTCCCATCCTCCTTAGGTTCTCGTCCCCCTGCCCACCCGTCACCCTCTTCCCCCTGCCCTGTCCCCTCTCCCCCTTTGTCTGGGTTGGGGTGATGGTGGCAGGTCCTGCAGCTGATGACAATCCTGTCCTGGGACTCACAGTGGAGGGGTCGAGGGCTGTGCTGGCCCCACGCTGGGGACAGTCCCTGGGCTGCTGGGGGTCTCTGGGGCAGCCTGTGCCAGGGGCTCTGCCAGGGGTTCTCCCTGTGTCACATCTCCCAGACCTGGCTGTGGGGACTCGGCTGCCCGCAGGGAGATGGGTTCGTCCCCAGAGCACAGGGGGATGTCGGGGTCCTGGGCTCTCCATCCCTGGAGCAGCTGGGGTGACCCCAGTTGCTCCCAGTCTGTGCCCTGGCATCCCCAGTGCCCGTGGGGAGGGTGTCTCTTGTCATGGGGAACATCTGGGTGGGCGATGGGGGATGCATGGATGTGGCCCCGTGCAACGGGAAGGAGCTGTCTGGGCAGCGATCGGCCTCTGGGGACAGCTGGGTCGAGGGCTGGGCTGTCCCCAACGGGGTGACGGGCTCCTCGCCAAGCGCTGAGACGCTGTGTGGCCCCGCGGGCGCTGCCTGCGCATCTGGCGGCTCTTGGGCAGCAGATGGAACCCATCCTGCTGTCCCTCCTGGGTCTGACGCGTGGGGTGACGGCCTGACCGTGCCCTGGGATGGGACCGGGGCAGATGGGACAGGAGTTTCCAGCTGGTTCTCAAGAGCATCCCCCCAGCCAGCCGCGGGAGATGAGTGAGAGCTGGAGATGAGGAACCCGGGAAGGTGCTGGCACGCTCTGGTTGTACCGGATCAATGCTCAAAGTGACAGTTGGGGGCTTCAATTTGGTTGGATTTTTGTTATTGTTTTCAACTTCTTGCTTCCTTGGTGTTTCTAAAAATGAGGTGAATCACAGCAAACCTGCTCCGGAGCCCTTCGATCGGCCTCGATGTGCTTTTCCAACCAGAGCCTTTCCTGTGAATGGTGTTTTGCTGCCATTCAAACATCTCCCTGGCCGAGCAGACGTGGGCTTTGCTTCTCAAAATTGTCTTTTTTTTTTTTTTAATGTTTGTGGCCAGGTTGGATGAGGCTTTGAGCAACCTGGTCTAGTGGAAGGTGTCCCTGCTGCTGGCAGGGGGGTTGGGACTGGATGATCTTTAAGGTCCCTTCCAACCCAAACCAGTCTGGGATTCTATGATAAGGTGACTCTGATTTTTTTGTGTTTGGTTAATTAGGTGATTTGGAGCATCTTCCAGTTTGGTGCCGTGGGACAATGTGCCGGCACTTCTGGTGGTCCCGCTGGGGACATGGGGAGAATGGCCTTGGAGTTTTACTACTTTTTTTTAAAAAAGTACTACATATAGGGCTACAGCTCGATATATCCTCACTAGATAAAGAGGAGGGGGGGTAAAAAGAAAAATACAATGTTTTTTTTAAAAAAATGAAGGTTAATGCCTCATGATTTAGATGCAATAGGCAGACTTGAAAAGAAAAAGGGGAAAAAAAAAATAAATATATATTTTAAAGTCAATATTGACTTAGCAATTGGAAGGGCCCTTCCCCCAGCCCGGCCGCACATACCTGCGGCTTTTCCGGC
>NW_010341274.1:4234-6405 GCF_000700745.2 Antrostomus carolinensis
TTAAATCTTCCCGGTGGAAAAGGGGGGGGGGGGGATGGAAGAATTACAAAAATGCATTTGAACTGTTTAGAAATCTTGTTATTTAAAGGCAAAACAAATAAATAAACCATCCTTTCCCTTTCCTCTTGAAAAAAAAATGTGCTTCCAAACTTTAGGTTTTGTTATTTTAAATGTCTCTATTACCCTGTTCAGCTTTTTTGGACCCAAGAAATTTACTTCAGTCAATTACAATTTGTCAGTTTGCAAATTCTGCACAAACTTCTGCGCTGCCTGGTGTCCCTGTGGGGATTTGGGGTTTGACCATCAGCCTTGTGGCTTCTGGACCAAGCCTGGGACCCAGGGAGCACGGAAGAGCCGAGGGGTGCGAGTGCCTCTGTGCCTGATCCTTTCCTGGTCTCTGTCCCGTGGCTGCAGAGAAACTCCAGGATATCTGAAGAGTCCTGAAAACACAGGAAAGCAGCGAATCATGTTTTTTTTCTGAAATTTCTAAAATTTCAGAAAAATTTTTAGAAAATATTTCTAAAATACAGGGACAAATTCAGGGATGACAGGGAGGAAAATGAAAGTATAAAAAGAAAGCTGGGGAAGGACTTTTCCTAAGGGCAGTTAGTGACAGAACACAGGGAAGTGGGTTTAAACTGAAAGAGGGGAGGTTTAGATGAGATATTAGGAAGAAGTTCTTCACTGTGAGGGTGGTGAGCCAGTGTCCCAGGTTGGCCAGAGAAGCTGTGGCTGGTCCTCCCTGGGAGGGTTTGTGGCCAGGGTGGGTGAGGCTTTGAGCAACCTGGTCTAGTGGAAGGTGTCCCTGCTGCTGGCAGGGGGGTTGGGACTGGATGAGCTTTAAGGTCCCTTCAAACCCAAACCATTCTATGATAAGGTGACTCTGATTTTTTTGTGTTTGGTTAATTGGGTGATTTGGAGCATCTTCCAGTTTGGTGCCATGGGACAATGTGCCAGCACTTCTGGGGGTCCTGCTGGGGACATGGGGAGAATGACCTTGGAGTTGTGGTGTTCTCTGGCCAAGGGATGTCTTGAGAGCTGGGTTGACAGTGAAGGATGGTGAAGTGGAGGGATGGTGGGATGAAGATGTGATGTTCAGCTGGTTGATGGGACACAGGCTCTCCTTTGAGAAAGGCAAGCAGCCAAAAGTGGCCAAAATTGGCCAAAATGGTAACGAGGAGCAGAGCAGATTGTAGCAGCAGCTTCCCGTGTGCCTTGGTGTGTGTTGAACCTTGTCGTGCGCTGGCACACCCATCGTGCCGACACGCTCAGGATGATGGTGAGCTCGGCCGGGCTGGAGCTTGGCAGATGCCACCTTTGCTCACCAGGGCTTTGCTGTCCCCATTGCTCTGGGGTTTGATGCTTTCCTGCCTGGCTTTTTCCCTCCAGAGCAACCTGGCAGGTTTTTGTTTTGCCGAGGCAAAGCGCGTGCGATGTTGGGAGCTGGGAGCCCCTGGCCGGCTGGTGGGGGGACGCGGGGTGCCTGGCCAGGCTCTGCAGACCACCAGTGACCTGCTGCCCCTTGGACCAGGCTGCTGTGTCCATCCTGACCAGCACAGGCTGAGCTACCGGGGCCGAGCCCGTGTGCTGGGTGGGTTTGCAGACTCCCCATCCATCCCGGTGCGGGGTGAGCCCGGCTCTCTGCGTGGCACAGGAGGTGTGTGCTTTGGCAGAGTCCTCGCTGCGTGAGATGGAGTGTGTGAGCATAGAGGGGAGCGAGGAGTTGGGGATGGAGACCTGGGAGGAATGTGGAGTGGATTCATCTTTCTCCCTCTTGCGCTTTCTTCTTCCCCCCAGAACATCTGTTTTGCAAATCACGCTCATTCCAGTCCGTATTTATGGCCAACGCTGTTTCCTTTGCAGAGCAGCGGCCGGCCACCTCCTCCCGAGGAGAGGAGGAGGAGTTGGGCTGAAGAGGAGGAATTGGGCTGAAGAGGAAGGGAGGGCTTGCTCAGGGAAGGGCTTCTTGAATATTTGTGTGGTTTGCTTCTAGTCTATCTAGGGTTTTTATGTCGTACTCGTCTGTGCACTGAAGGTAATTTGGCATCTGCTGAAGGTGAAGACCTCCTGCTCACCAGCCTCCCAAAATAGCCTGTTTGACTAGAAGTGTTGATTTCTTGCTTTAGGTGAAACTGAAAATGTGTTTTCTTGTGTTTCTTTAACAACCTTTT
>NW_010341274.1:6439-7508 GCF_000700745.2 Antrostomus carolinensis
GCACTCTAAGGCAGAGCCTGTGGCTGCCCGTGTCCGGGGGACAGTGAGGGGCACAGCCAGGTCCCTGTTCCACCTGGGAAGACCCCACTGCTACTCCACACCCCCGGTGTGTCCACTCCCACCCCATACCAGAGAAAGATCCAATTTCTTGCACCCAAACAACCACTTTTTTGCCATTTTTTAGGACAATATCTTCCCCTCTGTCCCTTTTGAGTTACTTTCAAGCAGGGATCTCTCCGTGTGCCAGAGAGAGGGACGTGTTTTCCGCGGCCGGCGCTCGCAGCTGTCCTGGCCCCGCTCTGAGCTGCCCATTGTGCGCTGCATGAAGGCGCCTTTATTCTCCGACCCGGAGCTGGAGCTCTGCTCTCCTCTGCCATTGCCGCTGCTGCTGCTCCCGCTTGGCTTCCCGAGAGAAATTTGGCTCCCTGTGAAGGATGCATTAACAGACACCTTCTCTAATTGTCCACCTGGCAACTGAGGCATCTCGACACTTACTCTGGGGCTATTTCATGTGCTGGGAACATGCTGTGCAAGAACAGAAAGTGCCTGAGGTTGCTGAGGAGCCCGGCGAGCTGCCTGCTGAGAGGGCGAGCGATCTCCATCCCTCCCATTGCGTGGAGATGCGGTGGTCGTCGTGTGGAAGCTACTCTAGAAAGTGCCTCGTGATGCCGAAGCTGCTGCCGTCGTGTTTGGGAATGGAGAGGGGATGGTTGGTGGTTTGAACTGGGCTCAGGTGCAGCTTTATGGTGGGTGACCCCAGGGTCCGCTGGCATTGCCACCTCCGAGATGAGTGTGTCCTCGGTGGATGGCTTTCCTCGAGGAGAGCTGTGACACACGTGCAGCCTGGCAAAGTGTGCGTGAGCGATATTCCAGTGCTTGGAAGAAATCCCGTGTGTTCTGCTCCTGCGTGGGGGAGCTGCTGCCAGTGGCAGGAGAACCTGCTCTGTTCCGAGCGCAGCGGGTCCTGGAGCTGGGGCTGCTCTGCAGGGTGTGGGTGCTGGGACTTGGGGATGATGTCTGTGAGCAAGGGGCCAATCTTCTGTGTTGCTGGTGAGCATCTCTGCTCCAC
>NW_010341274.1:7880-11335 GCF_000700745.2 Antrostomus carolinensis
CCTGAGAGGATGAGGGAGAGCAGGAAATCCAAGGGAGTGTCGGTTCTTTGCTGTGGTTTTCTTAATGAATCTCACATTTGGTACGATGTGGCTGGGGGGGGGGGGGGGGAGAGAAGAGGGAGCGGCAGGGCCAGTGGCGGAGTGGAGCTGGTTGTAGGAGGTGCCTGTCCCCGAGCCCCCAGCCCTGCACTGCCGTGTCCTGCAGCAGGAAGGGGACAGGCTCAGTCTCCAGTTCATCTCTCGCCTAAAGAAGGTGTGTGGGGGGGTGGTGGAGGGGAGGCATCTGCTGATAACTGGGGATGTTTCATCCATTTTGATACGTCCAGTCTCCATCTTGATCACACCGAGCTCCCTGTCGAGCTTTTCCCTCCAAAGCAGCAGCTCCGACGCCAGCGACGCTGATGCTTTAAAGGCAGAAGGGAAGCGAGCTTTGTAGGGGCTGGTACTCTTCAATCAAACCAAGGGACACCAAACAAAGCTGTTTTGCAGGTCTGAGGAATAATTATCTTCATTACATGATGGGGAGAATTTCCTCCCATACTTTAGGAACCAGGATTTGGGCTGGGGACCAGACCTTCCCCATCCTCTTCCTCACAACATCCATGCTACAGACCGGGCAGAACCTGCCTGGACTTGACTGCGGCGTTTCCTTCACATGGCAGGAGCTGGAGGGAAATCACAGCACCTTTTCTGCCCATGAGGAGCCCGAGGGTGAGATGGGTCACCAAACATGTGTCATGAGCCATGGTGCTGGCAGCGGCTCCTGCCCATGGTGCTGCCTGGTGAGGCAGATGCAGAGACCTCCTATGGGCTGAGCAAGAAGTTAAGTGGATCCTTGGAGCAGGGAATTTAGCAGAAGACTGAGGATGACACAAGAGAAATGTTTAGGGAATTGCCTGTGTTTGCCTTTGCTTTTAACAAACACTCACAGTTGAGTTTTGTTGGGTTTTTAAGATTTCCTGCCCTCCCAAAGGCTGGGGTCACTGTCTGGAGCAAGGGCTGCCACCAGCCTGGAATTGTTTGCTGGATTTTGGGAAGAAAGTGAAATGCTGCAAGACTGGCAAGAGGATCTGTGGGCACCGGGCTGTGCCGGGGCAACGGTCCTCACCTGGGTGCTCCCGGCACGGTGGGTCGGGGTTGAAGCTGTTGTGGCTTCACTTCACTTCGACCCTTCCCGACTGCAGCTCTTACCTGAACTTATTTCAAATTACCTGCCCTTGGCCAAAGGGGACCTCGGGCAGTGCCGGGGCAGCGAGGGTCTCTGCCTTCCCTCCTCACCGTGACCCTTTGGTGGTTCTGTGCTCTGGGCTTTAGTTTTTCCTGCTGGTTTTGTTTCATTTCTGTGTGTCCCGGGGGTGGTGGTGGTGTCACAGAGCTCTGTCCCAGCTGGGCACGTGTGTGTGTGTGTCCTGGGCACGGGATGGATGGGGAACCCATCCTCCTCCTCCTCCTCCTCCTGCTGCTGCTGCTGTCTTTGTGATTTAAAAATGTTACTTTTTAATTTGTTCTCATTTGGGTTTTCTTATTTTTCTCCCTGTCTTTTTTTTTTTACTGTCTAGCATAGAAAATAAACCGCCTTTGGCTCCCAGGAGCTAATTCATCCAAGTTAAATGATCTTTAAAATCTGTTAGCGCAACATGGATCTCGGTTCCTGTTTTCTCGCAGTGTAATTAATGCTTCAGTTTAAATTTTCTCCTTTCCTTAGGGGCAAGGTTGATGGATCTGATGCCAGGCTAAAACTTTTCTGAGCCATTAGAAAGAAATCAAACTAAAAGCAATCTAGTCCTTAATTTAAATTGTGTTGGGGTTTTTTTTTTGTTTTTAAATAACTTGTCTTTGGGAAGAAACTGATCTTGTTTATTATCATTATTTCTTTTCTCATCCAGCACCGAAGACGTGTAGCCCTAAACAGTTTGCATGCAAAGATCAGATAACGTGCATATCTAAGGGCTGGCGCTGTGACGGGGAAAAGGATTGTCCGGATGGCTCGGATGAATCGCCCGATATCTGTATGTATGCTTCTCCTTCCTAATAATGTTCTTTTGCTTTTATTTCATCCATCCTCTCATTGCACCATCATTCCAGGGTCCCAAACAAGTGACATCGCACAACTCCTCTACCTCAGCTCCAGTTTCTCCCGTAGTACCAGGAGTCCACAGCACCAAGGGGGGGTGGGTACCGCTTGTGGTCGGGGTCCAAGCCGTCCAGCTCTCCGTCCAACCCTTATCTCCTCAGCTGCTGCTCCCATGGCCTCTGGCTCTGGGGCTGTGATCCATCGTAACAAACTGGCCTCCTGGGAATGTGGAATCACTGATTTATTTTTTTTCTTTCCATCAAAATTGATTTACACAAGGAAGGCAGAGTCCTGGAGGCGAGGATGCGGTGAGCCGTGGCGCTGGCAGGGGCTGTGCCAGCACATGGTCAACTCTGGCCCAGCCACGTCCCTTCCTCGAGCGGCTGGGCTGCGGTGCCAGGCGTTCGATGGGCGCTTAGAGCGAGGGCTGGGCTGGAGGGAAGATCTGTGGGATCCCTGGGGAGCAGCCGGGGAGAGCAGTGCTGCTTCCCCAGGAGTGTTTGGATGGGATGCTGTGTTGGTTTTACTGGTTTTGTCCTGGGCTGTGGGAGCTGCTTTGCCGCAGCCATGCCGGCAGCCCCGGCGCTGGGGATGCTCCTGCCTTTGATGGGGCAGTTTAGTCTCAGCACAGAAGGAAATGGGGAACCAGGCTGGGTTGGATGGGGTGTGAGGGCTGGGGATGGGGCTGCATGTCAGAGCGAGGCAGAGCCATGAGGAGGGCGAATGTGCCGGTCCCCCTGCACCGCGCTGTGCCGGGGACTCTGCTCCAGCTGGGCTGGAACAAGGAACCACCTCTCTGTGTCCTGGTTTCTCCATCCATCTGATGAGAGAAGCTGAGCTGCTCGTGTTGCCTCGTTGGGTTGTGTTACTGTACCAGGAAAGCAGCCCCAAGACACCGGGCCGGCAGGACGGTCACAGCCAGGTTGATCCCTGCCACTGCTCACCAGTGACCAGCAAAATCCTCTCGTCCTCTGGCCTGGAGATCCTTCCCAGACTCCTGCTTCACACTGTACTTGGCATAAAGGTCTCCTCCAAAGCAGTTTCTGGTTCGGCACTGAAGTTATTTATTTCTTAAGGCAAAATGATGCAACCATTCCCTCCATGGGAGGGATGAGGGGGCTGGGATGGGCTGTCTGGTTCCAGTCAATCAGCAGCCCTGGAAAATTACTGCAGGAGGACTCAGAGGCCCTTCCTTGGCTGGAAGAAATCTGTCCTGATGGATGTACTCCGCTTGCTGCGCGTGTCTGCGCTCGCTTCACCGTGCCCCATCCGTACGGACAGGTGAACGGAAAACGGACCCTCTGGATGCTTTTTCCTCTTCTTCTTCCTCTTTCTTCCCTGCGAAGGCACGGCTGGTGGGGGCTGGCAGAGTCATCCCCCA
>NW_010341275.1:0-10409 GCF_000700745.2 Antrostomus carolinensis
CCCCGGTTTCCTGGGTGACAGCGCACAGTGCGGGGGGTCCCAGGGAAGGCAGCTGGAGGACAGGTCACTAGCTGTACCCCACAGGTTGTTTGGGTATAGCCGTAGAAAAATACGGTTGTGGTTGCTTGTTTCCGAAGTAGGAGGTGAAAACATGCAGAATTATTTTTCTTGTAGATCTGTAGCAAGTGCAGCCTGCGCTTTGTCAGGACACTGTTCAGAGCCTTCATGTTGTCCCATCTAAATGAAACCGATCTGAGAAGAAGCTGGGGACATTCTGTTTGCGCTGTGTGTTTCCTAAGCTTGTGACCCTGAAAAAGGCAGGTGTGTATCCTTCAAGAAGCAGAGAGGTAGAGACTAAATGGATCTAAAGACAGCAGTGTTCAACGCAGCTCGTGATGGCAAGCTGCGGCTCCTTTCCAAGTTACTGGCAAGCAAAACAAGAGAAGAGATAGCTCTACTGATGTCAGAGAAAACCAATGGTGCTACACCACTTCTGATGGCAGCCCGTTATGGTCACCTTGACATGGTGGAATACTTGTTGGACCATTGCTCTGCATCAATAGAAGTTGGTGGTTCGGTGAATTTTGATGGTGAGACCATTGAGGGGGCTCCGCCATTATGGGCAGCATCTGCAGCTGGCCACTTGAGGGTGGTTCAGTGTCTGTTAGATCATGGTGCATCTGTCAACAATACAACTCTGACAAATTCAACACCGCTTAGAGCTGCCTGTTTTGATGGTCACCTGGAAATAGTAAAATATCTGGTGGAGCACAAAGCAGACCTGGAAGTGTCAAACCGTCATGGACATACATGCCTGATGATCTCATGTTACAAAGGCCACAAAGAAATTGCTCAGTATTTACTTGAAAAAGGAGCTGATGTTAACAGAAAAAGTGTTAAAGGTAAGTTAATTTTTTTACTTCCCCTGTGGTCAGCAGGGATGAAGTTACTCATTTACCCTTCTTTAGGACACTGACATGCAAAATTCTAGTCTCTTAAATTGTATAAGAGATTACATGTATTTAGCTATGTTTTTACTAGTTTTTGTCAACTTAATCCTTTGTTAGCACGGGTTGTATAATTTCATTCTAAACTGGGGCATTTTAACCCCTAATTCTTGAAAAAACTTAGTCCTATGAATTGTCACGTTTATGCACGTGTGAAAAGCTAATAAACTTGCTGAGAAAACCTCTTTGTAGTAGGCTGGTCTAGCAACATATTCAAATACGTTTTTCATACTGTTTCTTAACAAACCGAATATGCTGTACATAAAGCTGACCTGTGCCAGTAAGGCTGGTACAAGGAAAAATGCTTAAAGGAGAAGAATTATTTTCTACATTGGAAATTAATAACCACTTTGCTTCACCCTCTTCTCCCTCCAAATTCTGGAGTAATTTTGGACCTTTTTTCAGTGTTAGTAAACAAAAACATTTATTAGGATCAAAGAAATGAATCCACAGGTGACTGTGATACCAACAGAAGGACTTACAGTGGTGCACTGGTTGTGAAGGACATCTCATTGCCCCTGTTTACATTTACCCCGGTGTTATAGTTTAAATTGAAGTTTTCTGTTGGTTTTGCTGTGATTGTAATTATGCAGACCTGTTGGTTTAGGGTTTTTGTTACATCTCAGACTTGTATGTGAGAATGGTACTTGCCTGAAAAGCGTGCCAATTATTTCAGATTGTGGTTAATTTTTAGCTCACTGAGCCAGGTTTGTTTTTCATCAGCTTATTTTTTATGAATATATTACTAATCTACTAATAAACCTTTTTCTAGTATACTGCTTCCACTACCTGTTTCTGGCTGATTAAATTTGTAACAGTGTACTATACTGTACAGTTATTTCAGTTAAAGTATACTTTGTGTCTGGATTATTGTATGATACTGCTAAATTCAGTAAGCTGTGGAAAAGCTGTTCAATTAAATATGCCTTTTTTCAGCAAATCAGGCAGATATGTGGGTTTAATGTAAAGAAAGCTAAACTACAGATTTGTCATAAGGGTGGGCAGAGCAACATAGATCTTCCTTTGTAAGGATTTAAGGTTGCTTATGAATCATCATGGACTTGTGATAGGATAAAAATGTCATTTTTCTAGACAAGGTTCTTGGAATAACAAGCTAAATATAAAGTGTGTATTATTTCTAGTTTTAAACCAATCCCTTTTTATGATAGGCATGAACAGAGCAGCTCTGTTAAGCATCTAATGCCACAGGGAAAAAGATATACCTCTTCAGCTCTTTTCCCCCTCATTTTGTGTTGGTGAAGGAGACTTTACATTACTGGTCTTTATTAATTCACTTTACTAGTGCATTAGGGTTATTTGTCTTTGTTTAAATGACTGAGTAGCAGCCATGCATTCCTGAGGATTTTCTCACTTTCTCTATTATCTGAATTCCTTCCCCTCTGTTTCTTTTAGTTTCTGTGTGACTTGCAACTAGGCACATGAGCAAAGGTTCATCAGGTGTAACTGATCCTTATTTAATTTTTTTTTTTAAGTTGGATTGGATATTTTTTAGCACATTAAAATTAATTTTATACTTTGAACTGCCATGTGTACAAATGGGTGTGTGTACGTAATACCTATTGATCGAGTATGTGGAATGTGTTTTGGTATGTGGAAATCCTCTCTGATTGTAACACAAGCATGCTTTTTCTTTTTGGCATCTTAAAGCAGTCTGATCTCTGAAGTTATTTAATAAGCAGTGGTGGGGGTAAAGGAAGAGAGAAAGAAAATACTATAAACCCTGAAAGTGAAAGTCAGCTGTGGAAAGGCAGAAGAGCTGAGCAAAGCTGGTAGCCCTAGGTATTGCAAGAATATGGGTATTGCCGTGGCTGGGGCTCAACAGCTAACCTTCCAAACTTTGTTTTGCAAGAATGCTCAGTAGCTATTAATTTAAAAATCAGTATTTCCAACAGGATTCATTCTACATTGTCATATTCCACCTCAAAGTCTCTGTGTATTATTTTCAGTTTCTACTCCTCCCTGCTATGTACTAAAGAGTTGAGTGTGTCTGTGCTTGTAGCAGGGAGATCCAGAAAACCTGAGTGCTCTGCTATAGCTGTTGCTGTCCTTGTATCTGAACTCTTTTTAGACAGGACCCTTCCTGGGCCTTGTGTGGAGAAGCCTACTGCTCTGTGAAAGAGGCAAAAGCTTTAGCTACTATGGATGCTGCATTTTTGCTGCATTTGAAATGACAATGCTCTTTATAAGAGCAAAACTGTGTAACTTAGCAGAGGTGCTGCTTGTGGGAGATTACTACAGATTCTTTTCCCGATACTATACTTGAAATCAAGGCCAGGGGGAGGGGTGCAAAATTACTTGAACTATTCCTTGTGTTTTTCCACTGGATTTTCATATTGTGAGGTAGAACTTTATTCACATTTTAAAACCCATTAAAATCTAGAACTGGGAAAGATATGAAAATGTTTTTAAGAGTTGATAATTCCAGGGAAAAAGCCAAGTACTTTGAGATGAGAAAATAGGTAAGTTCACAGGTATCTGAAAGTCCCAGTGACAACAGAGGCAGGGTATGAAACATGCCATGAAATTCTGCTTCCAAAATACAAGCAGAATCCTGCAACTGTGTTTTGGACTACAGAAATTCAGAATGCAGAGGTTCTTGAAAGACAGTTGTGGAAGTGCAAAAGTGCAGCTAGGAAATGTCTGAGATGTTCATAAATACTTCAGTCTCTGAGTTAGGTAAGGTGCTGCACTGAGGTAAAGTGTAGGTCTGGCACTGTCTCACAGCAGGTGGTGGTGAAGAAGGAGGTTGCTGTACATAAGTGCTGTATTATGAAAGATGGCCAATGTGTCAGAATTTAAGGTATGAGCCTTTAGTTGTCTTTATTTCTACTTTTTTGCAGGTCTGAACTTCCACAGTTTCCCCAAACTTTTGTGAAACACATTTGTTTACACAAATGTAAACAAAGGATTTTTTTTTTTTTAAATTGTTACATGAAGAGTGTTAGTGAGTGGGAAAAACTGATAGCTGGGGTAAGAAGGGTGGGGTTTTTATCTTAGAATTGTAGAAAATAGCAAAAATATCTATCTTTATATAATAAAAAAGCAGCCAAAACAACGCTTACAAAGTGAGTTAATTCACCACACTGTCTTCCTAATTCAGAAGCTTCTCCAAGTGCATTTATTACTCTGTTTATGAAGCTACAGATTAAAAATTACAAAGCTTAATAAGTTTCACAGCTATATAATAATATCTCAAATGTTAAAAACCCCTCTTAAAACTTAAAGATCTTGAAGCTTTTATGCTACTCTTAAAAGGAGCAACAATGTGGATAATCCTAGAGTAGCAGAAACCTGAGTTTTTTCAGGAGGAGGTAGAACCCTAGAACTAAATGTCCAGTGAAACACAGACCCACCTTTGTGCTGGATGAGGAGGATGTTCTGTACGTCGCCTGCACACAGTTTTCCATTCTGCTGCACTGCAAAGCCTTCCAGTGATCCATTGTTAGGAGTGGTGCTCCCTTCCTCTAGTCAGAAGAAACCTCTGAATTGAATACAGTGGTTCACTGATGGGTTTCTGTGCACAGTTTGTTTGGCTGGTATGTGTAGGGAGGGAAATGCTCTCGTAATTCAAGTGGTAGCAGTCTTAGGGCATTCACATTACAGATTTGGGCTCTCTTGGGGGTATTCCTGGGGCTGTGTTTGTTGGATTTCATATTTTAAATAAAATATTTCATATAATTGCCCTAATAAAATTATTTTGCATGCAAACCATTTTAAAGGGATCTTATACTTCTGTTCTAACTCCAGACAGGACACTTAAGTCTTGTATTTTGAAAATTTGCAATGCACATTTTGACCGCTTGTGTTATGCTTTACCCTTCTCCACCAGACTTGCTGCAGTAATGGCGATTCATTCCCTTCCTTTCTGCAGTTAACAAGTTAAATCATAGATAAAGTACACAGGTGCTGATAGTCAGGATGGTCTGAATGTAACGGTGCAGGGAATAAGGACTCTTCCAAAAGATCTACTTGAAAGGCAGATATTTTTTCTGAACATAGCTTCTAGTCTTTCCATTGCTCAGCTGCTTAGTATGTGGTCTCTTTCCCTTCAAGGTGATATTTGTGGTTTTTACTAGTGGTCTTCACTAGCTGTGTCGCTCTTCTGTTGTTATCAGACTCATCTGCTAGCCAAAAGACTAATTTTTATCCTCGTGAGTATTAGGAGATTTCATAAGAACTGCTGGGCTAGGCATTCCTTCAGGTGTCTCTTGAGATCTGCACAGGAGTCTTTGGTTGCAAGCCCTGATCCTTTGTTATTTATGACCCTCCATACTACCATAGCAGTCAGAGGGGCTCGTGTATTTTGAAAATGCAAAATAACGCTATGATTCAAAATCCTCTTGTTCTTAGATTCTGCTGACGCAGTATTTGATTAGAATAGCTTTGTGAAATAACATGGAGAACAAGGCTTGTTGACTTTGCTCACTCATTTTGGAAAGTATAGAAGCATACAGACCTCAGTCTCTATGGGTGCTTTATCAAGGTTATGCATGTAGCAGTACTGTATCAATAGCTAGTGGTATTTCAGCATTGTCATTTGTGTGGAGTAATGGGAAGTGTAAGACTCAAACCTGCTGGTAAGGGAAATAAATCTTTTACAGACTTGGCAGAGCCAGAAAGAGAGGGATTAGAGAGATGCACACTCTTTGCTCTATGTTCAGTGTGGTTTAGTATGCATTAAAAATAATTAATTTTGTCTTGCAGTGAACGTTAAGGAGTCTGACAGGTTTGTTCTATTCTGAGGTTTTCTGTCTAGTTTTCTTACTGAGATTCATTTTGAGTGGGGGAAACACCAAATAAAAAACCGAAATGGAGCTCCTTAGGTTTGTTGGTTTTCCCCCCCTGCCCCACCTTGGGAATAAACCCCGTGTTCTGTGTCCTTTTTTTCTGTTTTTGGTCACTATTACATGGTGCAGTACACTGCATTTTGTAGCTGTTTTGTGTGTGACACCGTGTGGAAACTGAACTTCGGTAAGAATGTCTGTAAATAAAATAAGGAAGGTACAGTTTAAAGGAATAAATTCTTGAATTTCAACTAACAAGGAGTTTATGTTGAAATTAAATTATTAACAGCATGCTTTTTATTTGTAATCTTGATAATACAAGTTCTTGTGAAGTACTTTGAACAAGAGTACAATTATTCCTTTACAGAATATGGAAACTAGATTAAAATAACTTGTTGAGCTTAGCAGATTTTTGCAATTTTTACTTATTTTTTTCTTAAAGGGAAGACATACCTTTAGCTTTATTTTGTTATGCATACTGTGTATATGAATGCATTTTTCTGCAGTTTTCTTGTGCCACAGAAAAAGTTTGTATGCATGTCCATGTTTGCATGCATATATGCATTAAATCAGTAAAACTTTTGGAAGACTTAATTATTTCAAGTGCTCTGCTAGAAAAAGTCAATGTTACATGAACAACTTCACTTATAAAAGTGATTTATTTCATCCGTAAGGCTGCAAAAATAGATACGTGTCGTTAATTTTACATACTGGTCAGTCATTTAAATTAAATTAAATCTTTTTTCTCTTATATTTAAAGATCTTGGATATGAAGTCAGATTAATACTAAATTTTAATGTAAGTTTTACTACCCAGAAATTTTTTCAAGCATTTTGTAAGTACTAGGAAGTGGATGCACTTAACTGGTTGCAAATCAAGTCACATCCTTTTCTGTGTCATTGCTTCATTTTCTTTCATTCCCATGTCACAAGCTAGCAGTCTAATTTAGGAATTATTTGCTTCTGACATAGAAAGGCATGGCCTCATTATGAATTTGAATGCCCACCCCCACTCTGATAAGCTTTTGGTGACACTGGGTAGTTATAGAATTGGTTCTGTGGTCTGTGAAGTGTTTGTGTGATGTTCATGCCACTTATAATGGGGGACTGTAATGGGTAGAACAAGGAGCTGTGGTGTCAGCTGACCACACCTTCACACTCCTTAATTTGTTTATGCAAGATTTGGAAGGACTGAAGTTGGGGTTATTCCATTTCTTTGGGGCTGTTTCTAATTAGGGAAAGTTATTAGGTAACGTGAGTAGTAAAGTTTTATACTGACAGAAGCTGTTTGTAAGCAGTATTAGCAATACAGCAGAGTGGTGTTCACTTTCCAGCAGAGAAGTGCCATGACTACCAAAACGTTTCAGGTCCAATTTTCTTTCTGTGCAAGAAAGATGAGCTTTTCATGTTGTTGTAATATGAGCTATCTTCTAGATGTGATTAAATCCCTGCAGGTCATTTTGCAATTAAAAATGGATTAAGAAAATTTAATGAAACTTATTTTGAAATAATTGTTCACACCTTTTAAAAGAATATTTGATTTGACCAATCTTTTCATATGTGTCCCTTGGAAAACTGCTTATCAAACAAAGACTTTCAAATTACTTTTATTTCTTTTCAGCCTTTTTCCTTTTTAATAAAGCCGTAGATGTAATGGTGACTTTTAATTTGTTACTGAGTAAATAATGTTACAAAAAATGAATTAACTGCTGAGTTGTGTTCAGTTGCTGTTTATTGCTGTCACTATAGACAATAGTGTTTTTGAAACAGATGTGTTGATTCCCAGAGTAAGGCTTGGTTTGCCATATTTATTTGAATTGTTCAATTCCTGGCCAATATGTGGAATGTAGACTCTGAATTAGATACTAAGGCCACTGCCATGTTTTCTTTCAAGTTCTTAGTCAAATTTAACACTTTATGCTTGCTAGGTGTAGATGGCTGGTAATCTCATTATTTCTTAAGGCGGTGGTGTATGTTTTCTTAAGTTGGCAGCTCTCAACTGTCTACTTGTGTCCACTTCTAGTCTATGGAAACTTGTTTTTTTACATGTATCCTTCACACTGCTGTACCTGTATCATCCAGTGGTACAGCCACTTAAAATCAGTGGTGATGGCCTTTCTTTATTACTTTGTACATGGCTTAAGGTAACGCTGGTTATTTTAACTCTAAGGACTACTACAATATAAGTAGCTTAAAAATTGCACTACTTCTGATCTGCTGTCGGTAACAGCTGTTTAAGCTTAAATCAGTAATTGTAATATGAATTTTAAAAACCCTTCTTTTTTTTAATTAAGAACATCCAGTTGGATGGAGTAGTGAAATTCCTTGGAGTCTTAAGCATATTTCCACATGTTCTGCATAGCTGCATTGTAAATTCGTGACATACAGACTGTTGGATTGGACCTGGATTTACCCAGAAAATGGCCAAGCTTAATCTGTGTTGATTTTTTTTCAGTATTAATGAATCATAGAATATATGCCTAGCAATTGATAAAGCATGTTAAGAGCAGCATTATATGGCCATGGAACTACAATGTGTAATATGAATAGCTGCCATTGATCCTGTTGTCAAAGCCAGCAAAGCGTATACTGATAGTGTGAAGTAACAGTAAGAGTTCTGATGGGACTAGTACCCTTTGGTTTATTTGCCTTTGATATGCTTTTATGTTACAACTTCTAAAATATCTTAAAAATATTAACTGGAAGGTAGAAAACAGGTGCCAATTCCAGTGTTTCAGACTTCTGCTGCGGGGGATGGTGTATGGATTTGGATACACCCTGAAACAGCTGTATTTACTGCTGGCTCAGCCAACACCCAGACGCATCTGATTTTGCCTTCATCCTTGAATACAGAAGCGCAGATGGTCTGAGGAACCAGCCAGCCTCTAGTTCTGGACTGACTGCTGTAGTTACATTTTAACTAGAGTTTCTCCAGCATATCACGAAGACTTGTGATGTTTGTGTGTTGGCAAGTCTGTGTATTTGTCTGCTTTTGTCAGCTTTTCCATCTTAGGAATTTAAAGGTGTCGTGTTTCTCAGGGTTGAAGTATCTGGTCTGTGATGTGTGATAAGGACAGAGGGAATTACAGCTGATGAACTATGCCTGCCAAATTTGCCAAACCTCTAATCCACCTATATTTGGTTAAATCTTTGTTCCTGTGATTGGAAATGTTGTTGGTTTTGGTAGAGACTGTAGTGTGGCCAGACCTAACTGACTTAGCACTCTCTCTCACTTATGACTGTATGAACTGAATTTAGCTTTGTGAATCTTGATCTAACTTAATTTCACATGCCACTTTCAGTCGGGGTGTCTTTCTCAGTTTACTTGTTAGTAAATGATAGTAAAATCATTGTCCACTATTCAGAAATGTTTCAGGAAAGGAATATTTTGCAAGTTAAATTCACTATCTGTTAATGAAACAATGTGATATTTACTGTGGTGGGTTTTTGTGGGTTTGTTTGTTTTTTTTTTTTTTTTTACTGTTTGGAACTTGGAATTAAAAATGTGTCAGCTAAATTTTGGTATCTGGTGAGGCTGGATTGAGACTCAGTTTGTCCTGAATAACTGCCATTCCTCCTTACCACTGTTCTTCTGGTTGCTGGAACTGAGAGCAGTAAAGAGGCCTTGAAATGTCCTGTCATTTCTTCAGCTGGTCCACAAACAGGTTTGAGGAAGGAGCAGCTGGTTTATATGTGAAGTTTTGAGAAGTGAAAGATCAGAAAAGAAAGAGTGAGGAGAGGATTATTGGGATACTAATCCAACTGCCTGACCACTTCAGGGCTGACCAAAAGTTAAATCAAATTACTGAGGACATTGACCAAATGCCTCTTGAACACTGACAGGCATGGGGCATCGACCACCTCTCTAGAAGGCCTGGTCCCATGTTTGACCACCCTCTTGATAAAGAAGTGCTTCCAGATGTCAAGTCTGAACCTCCTCTGACACAGTTTTGAATTATTCACAAGTGTCCTGTCACTGGATCCCAGGGAGAAGAGCTCAGCACCTCCCTCTCCACTTCCCCTCCTCAGAGAGCTGTAGAGAGCATGAGGTCACCCCCCAGCCTCCTTTTTTCCAAACTAGAGAAACCCAAAGTCATCATCCACTCCTCACAGGACATTCCTTACAGCCCTTCCACCACCTTTGTTGCCCTCCCCTGGACACTCAGGTACCTTCACACCCTTAAATGGTGGAGCCCAGAACTGCACTCGGTACTCACGCTACATGGGGTGAGGCCGCCCCAGCGCTGAATACAGCGGGATGGACAATCACCTCTCTTCTCCGGCTGCCTGTGCTGTGTTTGACACAGCCCCGGGTGCAGTTTGCCCTCCTGGCTGCCAGGTACTCTGCTGACACACTGAGCCTGCAGTCCACCAGCACCCCCAGGTTAAATTCTATTCTTTATTTTTAATAATGAGACAAAAAGGTCCTTAAAAGCTATTTAATTCTTTCAGGCAATAATATAAAATATTTTGATTTCTCCAACTGCCTGGCAGCCTTGATATTTGGTAAGATCTTGAATATTTTGACTTGTCACCTAAACCTTTCATAGTTGTCCTGGTTTTTAGCTGAAATGGAATCACAGAATCACAGAATGTTG
>NW_010341276.1:0-653 GCF_000700745.2 Antrostomus carolinensis
AGTCACCGGCCAACAATGTGGGAGAACCAGGGTTCGAGGATTTGGGGCTCCCCAGGGGTTCAGTGACCCCTTGTGATGCTGGGGACCCTGGGGACAGTGTCTGGGCAGGATAGGGTCCCCTCCCCTCCCACTGCCCCCCCTGCTCCTGCTCTCTCATGGTCACCCGGAGGGGTTAGTGCATGAGCAATGCACCCAGGATGGACACTGTACCCGCTCTAGCTCTCGAGGAGGTCCGCTGGAGGAGGAAGAGGAGGAGGAGGAGGAGGAAGAGGACAGCACAGAGAAGTTCAAGGAAAGAACGTAAGAAATCAGTCGAATATCAAAGTCTCCCGGTCTCTGGCCTGGCAGCGGGGGCTGGCACGGGGGGAGTGGACACGGGCAGGGGTCCCACGGGCTGCCAGGGCACCGTGGCCAAGAGGAGCAGCCACCAAAGAGAAGGGTGATGGGAGAGGGTGGGGAGGGGGCTCTGCCCACACCCCCTGGGGGGATGTCCCCGCGTCAGCGGGGGCTGGCACGGGGGGAGTGGACACGGGCAGGGGTCCCACGGGCTGCCAGGGCACCGTGGCCAAGAGGAGCAGCCACCAAAGAGAAGGGTGATGGGAGAGGGTGGGGAGGGGGCTCTGCCCACACCCCCTGGGGGGATGTCCCCGCGT
>NW_010341277.1:0-2998 GCF_000700745.2 Antrostomus carolinensis
TTTTTTCACCTTCCTGGCAGCCCAGCAGCCAGGCTAATGTAAATGCCATGAGCATTTGAAAGCTGCTGGAGAGAAAACACACCAGCACCCTTCATGACCGTACCAGCATAACCAGGCTGGACTTTTAACACGGATCTTGTCACCTTGTAAGACATCTTCTTGTTCGTCTTCTTGAACAACTTCTGCTGTGTTGATCTGAGTGGATATTTTCCGTGAATCACCATCAGGCATGCTAGGTTTGATTTTGTTAAAGGCAAATGAGAAAAGGAGGGGAAAAAAAAAAAAAAAGACATGAATTTCCTGTGGTGTTTGGGCTCTGGTTTGCCTGCACGGCTGTGAGCTGCTGGGACTGGCTCCGCGGGTTTGCGTGGGATGTTGCAAAGGGACTCGAGAGACGCCGGCTTGGCGTGAGTGCTGTAGCAGCGCTTAAAAATAGCCTGTGATGTGGCTGCTCGGTGCCAAACAGCTGCTGCTCATAGTGGACTCGGGAGCAGGCGGAGGTTTGAACGAGCCCAAAGCTCCTGGCGATGGGAACCGCGGGTTTCAGACTTGCCAAGCCTCAGCTGGGCTGTCAATAGGGAACGTGAATCCATTCTGCCCTCCTCTGCCTCCATCCCCAGCCTGCTGCTGCCAGGTCTTACCCCAGAGTTTTCTTTTGGCTGCCTGAGTCCTCCTCACATCCTGCTGCCCACTTTTTCCCCCCTTCCTGACTTGTGGAAACCCAGCTGTTTCTGCTGGTTTTTCCATCCTCTCCAGGCCAGCATCTGCTCTTAATCCTTCTTAATTAATCTCTTCCATTTTGATCTGCTGGCTGTTGGCAATGATCACAGCCTTGTTTTGTCTCCTCGACACAGTGACCTACTTCACAACCACCAGCCAGGAGCTGGGACCTTGCTGGGCGTTTCGGCTGCGGCGACGGCTTCTCTGTAGCTCTGGGCTGTGACATGGTTTTGCTGACCCCGTGGTCTCTGGCAAGAACATCCCCGCACCCTCTATGGCAACCAGGAGTGTTCAGGGTTGCAAAAAGTCCTTCCTTTTCCCAGAGGACTGAGATTTTGAAGCAGCTGGGTTTATTTACTGCACACACAGAGGCTTCTCAGCGTGAACAGCGTTCTCACTCTGTCCCCCCTGAGTTTTTCCCTGCTTGGCTCTGCTGGTTTTGTTTGTGCTGCTCCCTGGGGCACAGTCTAGTCCTCAATATCCTTATTCCTTGTGCCTGGGCACGAGGCTGCTCTCTAAAGGGGCTGGAGAGCATCCTCCTTCAGATGCTGAAGCAGTGTAGCAAAGAGCCATGAGGAGAGCAGGGGTTTTATTGTGTTATGCTCACAGGCTTTGTGAACACTCAGAGCAAGGACAGCTCCGCTTGCAGGAGACAAGAACCCAGCTAAGCTCGCTATGAGCTCACCCTGAGCTCGCAGTCAGATAGTGCGCTGCGGGGGACTCGCTCGCAGAGGTAACTCGGGGATGCCTCAAGCCCAGGGAGCCTGGTGGAGCTGAGCCAGAGTGAATTGCTCCCTGTTTGCAGGATTTTATCCTTGTGCTACTGCTCACAGGGCTCTTTCTCTGCATCTTCACCCCTGTGTCTGGCAGAGCTCCCTGGAAGGTGGGGCACAGTTACCCTGTTTTAGAGCAGCTGAAGATGAACCTGTTCATAGTTGTGCTGGGAGTGGGGTGATGTTGAGCTCAGTCTCGATTTCCCACCCTGAAGTCTGCACAGAAACAGCCCTGTGCCTGAAATCCTGCCCTGGCCTTCGGGGGTGATCAGGCCAAACGGCTCCTGATGCAGCAGCCAGGGATGTTGTGAACTTGCTTTTAACTTACCTGCAAGTTTTCTCTTTTCAAGGTCTGAGTTAATTTCCCCATCTCTTGTACAAACTGTTTCTTCTCCCATTCAGAAGGACGGTGTGAGCACTGAGTCAGCTGAGTCCTTGAGCTTGTGTGTGATCCCCTCGGACACTCACAGAGGTGTAGGCAGGTGCCCAAGGACCTTCCTGAATTGCTGCCAATGCCCTTGGTGTTTTAGAGCAGCTTATTAATGTTTCTGTTCAAAACAAATATATTTATCCCTGAGGATCATCTCCAAAGCCCAGGTGGAAGAAAAATCTTCATGAGATGTTCCCCTGGGACTCAATGAGCTCTCCTGTGTGCCATGAAGAGCTCAGAAGGCCGTTATATGATGGAGGGTTTCCTCCAGACAACAACTGTGGGGAGCACAGGGCCCAGGCAGGTGGCAGAGCAAGGGGACAGTACTGGAGGGGAATGATCCCTACCCCCAAAATGCCACTTACTGTCTTGTGTTTGTCCCTCTCTGCTGTGATTCAGAAATGCAGTTTCTCTCCTGTGTTTCCAGGCTCTTCATTGAGAAGCTGCCACAGCACCGTGATTACAAAACTGCTGTCATACCCGAAAAGAGGGAGACGGTGAAAGTAAGTAGGAATGTCGCCAAGTCCTTAACAGCTGCTGTCAGAAATGTTTTGGGGTCATAGATCTTGGGTTTTCATGGCTCTGAGATGAGTGATCCACACAAATCCTGAGAAGTTTGGGCTTGACCAAGCAGTCCTGACCCCTTGGGAGTGACACTTTGGGTTCTTCTTGCCCTGGGCTGGCTGTGGTTGTCCAATTTACTTTCTGTTGGGCTCTTGGGTGTCCTTTTTTTCCCCATTCAGCTCCCTGCTTTTTAAAAACGTGTCTTTTCCATCCATGGTGACTGGATGCTCAATGTGGTGGCCCTCAAGGGAATTTACCAGGAGATCCTTGGACATTGCTCACAGTCACAAGAAGCTGCTGCTTTTCTGCTCAACATTGACCAGAAGAGCACAGGATAATGCTGCCTAAGCTCTTGCTGGTGTTGTTGGCAGTGCTGTCTGTGCCACCTGGCTACAACATGTCTGCAGCCTGCCAGGCTGTCCACACGTGGTGGTGGAGCTGCTCAGCTCTTCCTGCCTTGTGAACAAGTGGATGGATGGTTTATATCATAGAATCCCAGACTGGTTTGGGT